>NC_050193.1:20553054-20560554 GCF_008315115.2 Sander lucioperca
AGAAACTTTTAAAATAGAAAAAATACAGCAAATAATGGTTTGTGCACATTTCAAGATGGTAATTTTCTCATTTCTGAATATATTGACACAGGGTTGGAATTCCGTGGGAGCCAGTGGGAGCTGAGCTCCCATAGAGAGAGGATGAGCTCCCATGAAAGCAGTAAAATCATACACCTGTGGGGGTCTCTAAAAATCATCAGCACCATTATTTAAATCACAAATAAAGCACTTTTCCCAAACACATGGAGTTCTGAAGCAGACCTGTGTGTCGCTTAGTGTCCTCTCTCTCTGTAACAGTAGAGACGAGCAGCCTTCTTAGTGTCCACTCTCTGTAACAGTAGAGACGAGCAGCCTTCTTAGTGTCCACTCTCTGTAACAGTAGAGACGAGCAGCCTTCTTAGTGTCCTCTCTCGCTGTAACAGTAGAGACGAGCAGCCTTCTTAGTGTCCTCTCTCGCTGTAACAGTAGAGACGAGCAGCCTTCTTAGTGTCCACTCTCTGTAACAGTAGAGACGAGCAGCCTTCTTAGTGTCCTCTCTCTCTGTAACAGTAGAGACGAGCAGCCTTCTTAGTGTCCTCTCGCTGTAACAGTAGAGACGAGCAGCCTTCTTAGTGTCCTCTCTCTCTGTAACAGTAGAGACGAGCAGCCTTCTTAGTGTCCACTCTCTGTAACAGTAGAGACGAGCAGCCTTCTTAGTGTCCTCTCTCTGTAACAATAGAGACGAGCAGCCTTCTTAGTGTCCTCTCTCTCTGTAACAGTAGAGACGAGCAGCCTTCTTAGTGTCCTCTCGCTGTAACAGTAGAGACGAGCAGCCTTCTTAGTGTCCTCTCTCTCTGTAACAGTAGAGACGAGCAGCCTTCTTAGTGTCCTCTCGCTGTAACAGTAGAGACGAGCAGCCTTCTTAGTGTCCTCTCTCTCTGTAACAGTAGAGATGAGCAGCCTTCTTAGTGTCCTCTCTCTGTAACAATAGAGACGAGCAGCCTTCTTAGTGTCCTCTCTCTCTGTAACAGTAGAGACGAGCAGCCTTCTTAGTGTCCTCTCTCTCTCTGTAACAGTAGAGACGAGCAGCCTTCTTAGTGTCCTCTCTCGCTGTAACAGTAGAGACGAGCAGCCTTCTCAGTGTCCTCTCTCTCTGTAACAGTAGAGACGAGCAGCCTTCTTAGTGTCCTCTCTCTGTAACAATAGAGACGAGCAGCCTTCTTAGTGTCCTCTCTCTCTGTAACAGTAGAGACGAGCAGCCTTCTTAGTGTCCTCTCTCTCTGTAACAGTAGAGACGAGCAGCCTTCTTAGTGTCCTCTCTCTCTCTGTAACAGTAGAGACGAGCAGCCTTCTTAGTGTCCTCTCTCGCTGTAACAGTAGAGACGAGCAGCCTTCTCAGTGTCCTCTCTCTCTGTAACAGTAGAGACGAGCAGCCTTCTTAGTGTCCTCTCTCGCTGTAACAGTAGAGACGAGCAGCCTACTTAGTGTCCTCTCTCTCTGTAACAGTAGAGACGAGCAGCCTTCTCAGTGTCCTCTCTCGCTGTAACAGTAGAGACGAGCAGCCTTCTTAGTGTCCTCTCTCGCTGTAACAGTAGAGACGAGCAGCCTACTTAGTGTCCTCTCTCTCTGTAACAGTAGAGACGAGCAGTCTTCTTAGTGTCCTCTCTCGCTGTAACAGTAGAGACGAGCAGCCTTCTCAGTGTCCTCTCTCGCTGTAACAGTAGAGACGAGCAGCCTTCTTAGTGTCCTCTCTCTCTGTAACAATAGAGACGAGCAGCCTTCTTAGTGTCCTCTCTCTCTGTAACAGTAGAGAAGAGCAGCCTTCTCAGTGTCCTCTCTCTCTGTAACAGTAGAGACGAGCAGCCTTCTTAGTGTCCTCTCTCTCTGTAACAGTAGAGACGAGCAGCCTTCTTAGTGTCCTCTCTCGCTGTAACAGTAGAGACGAGCAGCCTTCTTAGTGTCCACTCTCTGTAACAGTAGAGAAGAGCAGCCTTCTTAGTGTCCTCTCTCTGTAACAGTAGAGATGAGCAGCCTTCTTAGTGTCCTCTCTCGCTGTAACAGTAGAGACGAGCAGCCTTCTCAGTGTCCTCTCTCTCTGTAACAGTAGAGACGAGCAGCCTTCTTAGTGTCCTCTCTCTGTAACAATAGAGACGAGCAGCCTTCTTAGTGTCCTCTCTCTCTGTAACAGTAGAGACGAGCAGCCTTCTTAGTGTCCTCTCTCTCTGTAACAGTAGAGACGAGCAGCCTTCTTAGTGTCCTCTCTCTCTCTGTAACAGTAGAGACGAGCAGCCTTCTTAGTGTCCTCTCTCGCTGTAACAGTAGAGACGAGCAGCCTTCTCAGTGTCCTCTCTCTCTGTAACAGTAGAGACGAGCAGCCTTCTTAGTGTCCTCTCTCGCTGTAACAGTAGAGACGAGCAGCCTACTTAGTGTCCTCTCTCTCTGTAACAGTAGAGACGAGCAGCCTTCTCAGTGTCCTCTCTCGCTGTAACAGTAGAGACGAGCAGCCTTCTTAGTGTCCTCTCTCGCTGTAACAGTAGAGACGAGCAGCCTACTTAGTGTCCTCTCTCTCTGTAACAGTAGAGACGAGCAGTCTTCTTAGTGTCCTCTCTCGCTGTAACAGTAGAGACGAGCAGCCTTCTCAGTGTCCTCTCTCGCTGTAACAGTAGAGACGAGCAGCCTTCTTAGTGTCCTCTCTCTCTGTAACAATAGAGACGAGCAGCCTTCTTAGTGTCCTCTCTCTCTGTAACAGTAGAGAAGAGCAGCCTTCTCAGTGTCCTCTCTCTCTGTAACAGTAGAGACGAGCAGCCTTCTTAGTGTCCTCTCTCTCTGTAACAGTAGAGACGAGCAGCCTTCTTAGTGTCCTCTCTCGCTGTAACAGTAGAGACGAGCAGCCTTCTTAGTGTCCACTCTCTGTAACAGTAGAGAAGAGCAGCCTTCTTAGTGTCCTCTCTCTGTAACAGTAGAGATGAGCAGCCTTCTTAGTGTCCTCTCTCTGTAACAGTAGAGACGAGCAGCCTTCTTAGTGTCCTCTCTCTCTGTAACAGTAGAGACGAGCAGCCTTCTTAGTGTCCTCTCTCTCTGTAACAGTAGAGACGAGCAGCCTTCTTAGTGTCCTCTCTCTCTGTAACAGTAGAGACGAGCAGCCTTCTTAGTGTCCTCTCTCTCTGTAACAGTAGAGACGAGCAGCCTTCTTAGTGTCCTCTCTCTGTAACAGTAGAGAAGAGCAGCCTTCTTAGTGTCCTCTCTCTCTGTAACAGTAGAGACGAGCAGCCTTCTTAGTGTCCTCTCTCGCTGTAACAGTAGAGACGAGCAGCCTTCTTAGTGTCCTCTCTCTCTGTAACAGTAGAGACGAGCAGCCTTCTTAGTGTCCTCTCTCTCTGTAACAGTAGAGACGAGCAGCCTTCTTAGTGTCCTCTCTCGCTGTAACAGTAGAGACGAGCAGCCTTCTCAGTGTCCTCTCTCTCTGTAACAGTAGAGACGAGCAGCCTTCTTAGTGTCCTCTCTCGCTGTAACAGTAGAGACGAGCAGCCTACTTAGTGTCCTCTCTCTCTGTAACAGTAGAGACGAGCAGCCTTCTTAGTGTCCTCTCTCGCTGTAACAGTAGAGACGAGCAGCCTTCTCAGTGTCCTCTCTCTCTGTAACAGTAGAGGAGGAGTGGTAACTACGCTAACTAACCGTGAGGAGTGGTAACTACGCTAACTAACCGTGAGGAGTGGTAACTACGCTAACTAACCGTGAGGAGTGGTAACTACGCTAACTAACCGTGAGGAGTGGTAACTACACTAACTAACCGTGTGTTGTGAACCGCATGTAGTGATTAAAGAAAACAGACAACAGCTGTGTCTCAAAGACCGGGCAGCAGCAGCCGGGACGTTGAGAATCCACCGTGAGAGGTGATGATAGTTCAGTCACTTCCTCATGTATTCACGTTGAAACAAGAGAAGAAAGCCTCACTGATGTGAAGAACAGGACAGAGATACATATAGAAATGTTCTCTGCCTGCCGTATGCCAACGCTCCGGTAAGTCCATCACCCCGTCTCTGCCGGGCATGCCCCAGCTGCTCGCACATTTGTTGACAAACTCTGACGCACATGCGACGGTGAAATGGTGATTTATCCCTTTAAATGTGAATAAATGACAGTTACACTCACCGCCAGCAAATGCTCTTTCTGTTGTGATTGGTGGTATCTTTACAACTGGCCGTTACCTTGTTTCCTACAGACTGTGTTGATGCGACAGTACATTACAGCCACTCAAACAGGACAGAGTAACACGGCGGATATTTAAATTTTTTTTTGAAGACTTAATTAAGGCGGCAGGCGCGTGTTGTTAAGGCGGGCCGCCTAAACTGGAAAGTGCTGCGGGAAACCCTGCGTTTCTCACTTCTGAATATATTGACATCAAACCACCTGTAATATGTCTCAGACATCTTTTCATAACTTTCACAACTGTTAGTGAACTTTAGCAAATCTCTTAGCATCCTCATCAGTGACCTATAGTCCATAAAATGCATATATAAATTATCAATTTAACAAAAATGATTTGAAACAATATGTAAAAAAATATTTACAAAATAAATGCACAGCATACCAAAGAGGCTAACCTGGTGTGCTTTTGGGACAAGACAACCTTGCCAGAGGGCCTCCTTCTGTACTGAGGCCACGCCCCATCAGAATATTCAATTCTGTGTTCAGCAATAAACTAGACTAAAACATTGGGGAAACTTTACATTAAAATAAATGCAAAAACTGAAAAAGCTATCAAAGCAATAACTCCCAAATACCTTACTGACCATGATATCTTAAAAGATTTTAAAAGTTTTAATTTTTACTCAAAATAACAGCTGTGAAAGTTGTCAGAGGACGTCTAAGACATATTAGAGGTGTTCTTTATGTCAATCTATTCAGAAATGAGAAAGGTGTTGAAATGATAACCTTTTAAGAATGCATATTTACTGTAAACCCAGACATAGTTGTAATTCAACTTTTTAGTGGTCACTCTATTCTGTTGATGTTTTGTTAAAAATGATATTCGTTACTAAATCACAGTCGTTGTTTGTAATATTCAGCTTAAGTATGCAGTGCACAGATGATGTTAGGCAGAGATAACTAAGAATAAGAAAAAAGTTTCTGTATGGGAGGGGCCAATTCAGGGGTCATTTGAACTGATCTGCGCTGTCGTGGTGCAAGGGCTCATGGGCCAAAAAACAGTTCCAGTGTTTTAATAATGTTCAGTTATTGTTTTGGGTGTGCATTTATGTTATCTAGGTTTTAGTTTTGTGTGGTTGATTTATTGTTTTGGTTTATCTACATTTATTGTTGCACCTTGACCTTAACCCGGGTGGGGACTGATGGCCTCGGGGGGTGAGAATACGTTCAATGACTGATAAGTGACTCAGAAATCAGAATCTTTTGCAAGCAATTGTATTTATAACAGCATTGTTAAAGTCAAACTGTTACAAAGGAGGAGAAGCACTACATATAAACACATTTATTCTTTATGTTTCCTAATAGTTGATGTGCATTGCTTAACATGCTTGTTTCACGCAACATGTGACAACATGACAACAAAATAATTCTTTTATTATTGATTTTTAATAATGAATACTAATGTAAAATTGATTTTACAAGACAAATAAGTTCTTTACATTGAAGTTGATTATCGTTATCTATCAGCTGGTTTTCTCTGTTTGATCTATTCAACTTTACTTCAGACACACAGGTCCATATCC
Source organism: Sander lucioperca (assembly GCF_008315115.2). Classification (NCBI taxonomy): domain Eukaryota; kingdom Metazoa; phylum Chordata; class Actinopteri; order Perciformes; family Percidae; genus Sander; species Sander lucioperca. Next base: position 20,558,766 of record NC_050193.1, read on the forward strand.
AATCAGCAGGCTATGCATTTTGACCAATTTGGAGTCTGGATATGGTAATACAGAGAATTACAATCATCAAGGTGAGAGAACAACTATTTCCAGGTCCAGCCAGATAAAAACAGCTTTAGTTTGGCTAGGATTCTATGCTGGTACAAGCTGCCCATCACTACACAGTAGAGGGTGACACAATTTTTCGGGACCCCCGGGAGTACGGGAGTCAATCTCACTGTTGGCAACATGTTCGGGATGGAATAGAGCGTAGAAATCAACAGGAGCGGGACGCAGCCGGAGATTAAATTAAAAAATGACGCTGCAATGCGGTGAGTGTGCCCAAAGATTGCGAGGCATTCCTAAGCTACTTGATATGCGGAAAGCAGCGATTCTTCGATAAATGTGTGTTTTGAGTGTGAGAAGATCTCCTTTAGGAATTACGTAATGAAATGACCTAAGCCTGCAGGTAATGCATGTTACCTAGACCTGCAGGTAATACAGGTTACCTAGACCTGTAGGTAATACATGTTACCTAGACCTGTAGGTAATACATGTTACCTAGACCTGCAGGTAATACATGTTACCTAGACTTGTAGGTAATACATGTTACCTAGACCTGCAGGTAATACATGTTACCTAGACCTGTAGGTAATGCATGTTACCTAGACCTGCAGGTAATACATGTTACCTAGGCCTGCAGGTAATGTGTGTATAGTGTAGCCTAAATTTCCGAGGCAACCTCAGTGATCTGACCACAATTAACCAAACATGCTACGGGGGGGCAACAGAGTCTGATAACTTTAGACAACATAGTGAAACAAACAGGAGCGGGACGGGATTCGGGAGTCTTTCTCTCAGGATTTTGCAGGACAGGATTTTTTTTTTGGCAGGGGGGGGCAGTCACATGATCGGGATATGACGCGAGTATTTTCATGGGCTCGGGATGGGATGGGATGGGAGTGACAATTGATTCCCGTGTCACCCTTTACTACACAGCTGTGACGTGTCCAGACAAGCCAAGAGTTGTGACTACATCACGGAGCTCTGCAGTAAGGGGCCAAACATCATTACTTCAGTTGTTTAGTTTGAGTTAGACAGTTTAGGAATTACACTGTGGTGTTGTGGCTGCTGTAATATGTTGTCTTCATTCTTTATGAGAAGAGTATGTTGTGTGGACATTGGCCCAGAAGCTGTGGATCAAAGGTCTTCGATTTGGTGTCTGTAGGTCTGTGTGGGAGAGGACATTTAGGGGCCACTCAGGGGACACTAAGGGGACACTTAGGGGACACTAAGGGGACAATTTGTTTAAAATCTGCGGCAAACATCAGTGTGTGCAAATCCTGTTTCCCTGCTGATCTCTCAGTCAGCATTATTCTAGAAGATCAGTATAGATAAACACAGATATAGATCTGATCCTGTTCCAAGGGAGTCGGGTGGACTTACTGTTTATCGGCCGGCCCGGTTTTTCATCTTTGCATATAGATATATATATATATATCTAAATCAGATAGATTCTATGCCAATAATACAACATAAACATAAACATCCATGTTTCATAGGAATCTGACATGACCCTAAAGATCAGTTTCTCTGTCTCTCTGCCTGTAGATCCTGGAACTCCTGAACCTGCAGACTGAACTGGACCAGAACCACCAGGACTAACAGAGGCCCACAGAGACATTCAGAGACATCAGAGACCCACAGAGACATCAGAGACTCTCAGAGACATCAGCGACTAACCGAGACTCTCAGAAACTCACAGAGACTCTGAGACATCAAAGACTCCCATAAACTCACAGAGACCCAC
>NC_050193.1:20565554-20570554 GCF_008315115.2 Sander lucioperca
CAGAAGTAGCAGTGCTTGGCCTTCTGAGAATATAGTTCCCAGTTTATATATACGGTTAGAAGATGGCTGTGTGTCATGTGACCTTGTTATTTGTAGACGCTATGACTCTACAAATCACAACATGGAAATAGGAACATGCTGGCGTTATTTGTTCCTTTAACAGGAAAAAGCAAGTTGGAGGAGGTGAGTTTTGAGGGCCTGTTTCAAGGATGGTAGGGTGCTTGACTGTTTGATGTGGTCGGGGAGGGCGTTCCAGAGGGTGGGTGCAGCAGCTGAGAAGGCTCTGTCGCCCCACGTCCGGAGCTTAGTCCTGATGGTCTTGAGTGTGTTAGCATTGACGGACCTGAGGAGGCGGGCGGGAGTGTGGCGGGTGAGGAGGTCAGAGAGGTATGGAGGGCCAAGGTTATTAAGTGCTTTGTGTGTGAGAAGTATTTTGAAGTTGTGGAGGACAGGGGTGATGTGGTCTCGGTGGCAGGTGGGGATCATCATCAGGGACAGATGGAGAGATCCACAAATATACAACAAGAAAAGTCTTTGAAATAAGACCTGAATAAAGAGGATGAAGACAGACCAAAGGGTTAGGGTTACTGTGCTTCACATCGCCGTAAAACTCACATTAAGTACTTTTTAGATGCACAAAATGTACGTTTCGTAGTGACTGTGATTAGGATCTTACAGCACCTTCAAAATAAGAGCAGAATAAGCATGAGCATGTGAAATGTCATGGCGTGCCCAAACAAAGGTAGCGTGGGCCAAACGTGGGCCGCGGGCGCCACATTGGGCACCTTTAGTCCAAAGAGTTGAGCTGCAGCTTGAAGAACTTCTCCGTGAACTATTGTTGTGTTCCTGTCAGAAAACAGAGGGAAATGTTTCCTTTTCAAAGTGACAGCTGGGGAGTAATACACAGAGAAGAACTATAACTTCTAACACAACGCTGATTGGTTTATGACTTCTCACATCTGAAGTCATGATATGATCTTTTATTATCTGTTGATACAGCAGGAGGAGTTGTAGTTGGTCATGAAGCTATTAACAATCTTCAGATCTGATTATAGTCTGCTATAAACATTTAAAGACATGTTTATGTAGAACTACAGTCAGCTGACACCTGGTGGCGGCTGGGAGGAACTACAACTCTCACTGAGTTATTACTAGAGACTGAGTTACTCTGATACTAGAGACTGAGTTACGACTGAGTTACTCTGATACTAGAGACTGAGGTACTCTGATACTAGAGACTGAGTTACTCTGATACTAGAGACTGAGTTACTCTGATACTAGAGGCTGAGTTACTCTGATATTAGAGACTGAGTTACTCTGATACTAGAGACTGAGTTACTCTGATACTAGAGGCTGAGTTACTCTGATATTAGAGACTGAGTTACTCTGATACTAGAGACTGAGTTACTCTGATACTAGAGGCTTAGTTACTCTGATACTAGAGGCTGAGTTACTCTGATACTGGAGAATGAGTTACTCTGATACTAGAGACTGAGTTACTCTGATACTAGAGGCTGATACTAGAGACTGAGTTACTCTGATACTAGAGACTGAGTTACTCTGATACTAGAGGCTGAGTTACTCTTGATACTAGAGACTGATACTAGAGACTGAGTTACTCTGATACTAGAGGCTGAGTTACTCTGATACTAGAGGCTGATACTAGAGACTGAGTTACTCTGATACTAGAGGCTGAGTTACTCTGATACTAGAGGCTGAGTTACTCTGATACTAGAGACTGAGTTACTCTGATACTAGAGGCTGAGTTACTCTGATACTAGAGGCTGAGTTACTCTAGTACTAGAGACTGAGTTACTCTGATACTAGAGGCTGATACTAGAGACTGAGTTACTGATACTAGAGACTGAGTTACTCTGATACTAGAGGCTGAGTTACTCTGATACTAGAGGCTGAGTTACTCTGATACTAGAGGCTGAGTTACTCTGATACTAGAGGCTGAGTTACTCTGATACTAGAGGCTGAGTTACTGATACTAGAGGCTGAGTTACTCTGATACTAGAGGCTGATACTAGAGACTGAGTTACTCTGATACTAGAGACTGAGTTACTCTGATACTAGAGGCTGAGTTACTCTGATACTAGAGGCTGAGTTACTCTGATACTAGAGACTGAGTTACTCTGATACTAGAGACTGATACTAGAGACTGAGTTACTGATACTAGAGACTGAGTTACTCTGATACTAGAGGCTGATACTAGAGGCTGAGTTACTCTGATACTAGAGGCTGATACTAGAGACTGAGTTACTGATACTAGAGGCTGAGTTACTCTGATACTAGAGGCTGAGTTACTCTGATACTAGAGGCTGAGTTACTCTGATACTAGAGACTGAGTTACTCTGATACTAGAGGCTGAGTTACTCTGATACTAGAGGCTGAGTTACTCTAGTACTAGAGACTGAGTTACTCTGATACTAGAGGCTGATACTAGAGACTGAGTTACTGATACTAGAGACTGAGTTACTCTGATACTAGAGGCTGAGTTACTCTGATACTAGAGGCTGAGTTACTCTGATACTAGAGACTGAGTTACTCTGATACTAGAGGCTGAGTTACTGATACTAGAGGCTGAGTTACTCTGATACTAGAGGCTGATACTAGAGACTGAGTTACTCTGATACTAGAGACTGAGTTACTCTGATACTAGAGGCTGAGTTACTCTGATACTAGAGACTGAGTTACTCTGATACTAGAGACTGATACTAGAGACTGAGTTACTGATACTAGAGACTGAGTTACTCTGATACTAGAGGCTGATACTAGAGGCTGAGTTACTCTGATACTAGAGACTGAGTTACTCTGATACTAGAGACTGAGTTACTCTGATACTAGAGGCTGATACTAGAGACTGAGTTACTGATACTAGAGGCTGAGTTACTCTGATACTAGAGGCTGATACTAGAGACTGAGTTACTCTGATACTAGAGACTGAGTTACTCTGATACTAGAGGCTGATACTAGAGACTGAGTTACTGATACTAGAGACTGAGTTACTCTGATACTAGAGACTGAGTTACTGATACTAGAGGCTGAGTTACTCTGATACTAGAGGCTGATACTAGAGACTGAGTTACTGATACTAGAGGCTGAGTTACTCTGATACTAGAGACTGAGTTACTCTGATACTAGAGGCTGAGTTACTCTGATACTAGAGGCTGAGTTACTCTAGTACTAGAGACTGAGTTACTCTGATACTAGAGGCTGATACTAGAGACTGAGTTACTGATACTAGAGACTGAGTTACTCTGATACTAGAGGCTGAGTTACTCTGATACTAGAGGCTGAGTTACTCTGATACTAGAGACTGAGTTACTCTGATACTAGAGGCTGAGTTACTCTGATACTAGAGGCTGAGTTACTGATACTAGAGGCTGAGTTACTCTGATACTAGAGGCTGATACTAGAGACTGAGTTACTCTGATACTAGAGACTGAGTTACTCTGATACTAGAGGCTGAGTTACTCTGATACTAGAGGCTGAGTTACTCTGATACTAGAGACTGATACTAGAGACTGAGTTACTGATACTAGAGACTGAGTTACTCTGATACTAGAGGCTGATACTAGAGGCTGAGTTACTCTGATACTAGAGGCAGAGTTACTCTGATACTAGAGGCTGAGTTACTCTGATACTAGAGGCTGATACTAGAGACTGAGTTACTCTGATACTAGAGACTGAGTTACTCTGATACTAGAGGCTGAGTTACTCTGATATTAGAGACTGAGTTACTCTGATACTAGAGACTGAGTTACTCTGATACTAGAGGCTGAGTTACTCTGATACTAGAGGCTGAGTTACTCTGATACTAGAGGCTGATACTAGAGACTGAGTTACTCTGATACTAGAGGCTGAGTTACTCTGATACTAGAGGCTGAGTTACTGATACTAGAGACTGAGTTACTCTGATACTAGAGACTGAGTTACTCTGATACTAGAGGCTGAGTTACTCTGATACTAGAGGCTGAGTTACTCTGATACTAGAGGCTGAGTTACTCTGATACTAGAGGCTGATACTAGAGACTGAGTTACTGATACTAGAGACTGAGTTACTCTGATACTAGAGGCTGAGTTACTCTGATACTAGAGGCTGAGTTACTCTGATACTAGAGACTGAGTTACTCTGATACTAGAGGCTGAGTTACTCTGATACTAGAGGCTGAGTTACTTGATACTAGAGGCTGAGTTACTCTGATACTAGAGGCTGAGTTACTCTGATACTAGAGACTGAGTTACTCTGATACTAGAGCTGAGTTACTGATACTAGAGACTGAGTTACTCTGATACTAGAGACTGAGTTACTCTGATACTAGAGGCTGAGTTACTGATACTAGAGGCTGAGTTACTCTGATACTAGAGGCTGATACTAGAGACTGAGTTACTCTGATACTAGAGGCTGAGTTACTCTGATACTAGAGGCTGAGTTACTCTGATACTAGAGGCTGAGTTACTCTGATACTAGAGGCTGAGTTACTCTGATACTAGAGGCTGAGTTACTCTGATACTAGAGACTGATACTAGAGGCTGAGTTACTCTGATACTAGAGGCTGATACTAGAGACTGAGTTACTCTGATACTAGAGGCTGAGTTACTCTGATACTAGAGACTGAGTTACTCTGATACTAGAGACTGATACTAGAGACTGAGTTACTGATACTAGAGGCTGAGTTACTCTGATACTAGAGGCTGATACTAGAGACTGAGTTACTCTGATACTAGAGGCTGAGTTACTCTGATACTAGAGGCTGATACTAGAGACTGAGTTACTGATACTAGAGACTGAGTTACTCTGATACTAGAGGCTGATACTAGAGGCTGAGTTACTCTGATACTAGAGGCAGAGTTACTCTGATACTAGAGGCTGAGTTACTCTGATACTAGAGGCTGATACTAGAGACTGAGTTACTCTGATACTAGAGACTGAGTTACTCTGATACTAGAGGCTGAGTTACTCTGATACTAGAGACTGAGTTACTCTGATACTA
>NC_050193.1:20575554-20603054 GCF_008315115.2 Sander lucioperca
ACGTAACAGGGAGGAGAGTCAACGTAACAGGGAAGAGAGTCAACGTAACAGGGAGGAGAGTCAACGTAACAGGGAGCGTAACAGACAAGAGAGTCAACGTAACAGAGAGGAGAGTCAACGTAACGGAGAGGAGAGTCAACGTAACAGACGAGAGTCAACGTAACAGAGGAGAGTCAACGTAACAGACAAGAGAGTCAACGTAACAGACAAGAGAGTCAACGTAACAGAGGAGAGTCAACGTAACAGAGGAGAGTCAACGTAACAGACAAGAGAGTCAACGTAACAGGGAGGAGAGTCAACGTAACAGGGAGGAGAGTCAACGTAACAGGGAGGAGAGTCAACGTAACAGGGAGGAGAGTCAACGTAACAGGGAAGAGAGTCAACGTAACAGGGAGGAGAGTCAACGTAACAGGGAGCGTAACAGACAAGAGAGTCAACGTAACAGAGAGGAGAGTCAACGTAACGGAGAGGAGAGTCAACGTAACAGACGAGAGTCAACGTAACAGAGGAGAGTCAACGTAACAGACAAGAGAGTCAACGTAACAGACAAGAGAGTCAACGTAACAGAGGAGAGTCAACGTAACAGAGGAGAGTCAACGTAACAGACAAGAGAGTCAACGTAACAGGGAGGAGAGTCAACGTAACAGGGAGGAGAGTCAACGTAACAGGGAGGAGAGTCAACGTAACAGGGAAGAGAGTCAACGTAACAGGGAGGAGAGTCAACGTAACAGGGAGCGTAACAGACAAGAGAGTCAACGTAACAGACGAGAGTCAACGTAACAGAGGAGAGTCAACGTAACAGACAAGAGAGTCAACGTAACAGGGAGGAGAGTCAACGTAACAGGGAGGAGAGTCAACGTAACAGGGAGGAGAGTCAACGTAACAGGGAGGAGAGTCAACGTAACGGAGAGGAGAGACAACGTAACGGGGAGGAGAGTAAAGATGGAAAGCTCCTAAAGCTTAGTTCCGTATAAATGCACGGATAATTAGTTGTTTTGTCGTTAGTGAAACACAATATTGACCTTGTAGTTGAAAAAGGAGCCTCATATAAGAATGACATTTCCTCCTATGGAGTCTGTTCATTCGCATTCAGAGATCGACACTTTTTGACTGACAAGATGGCTGCTGGAGCTGCTGCTCAACAACTGTTTCCGCTCGTTTCCGCTTAGTAAACTCTGCCAACACAAACACTGTTGTCAATGCTGAGCTCATGTGTAGAGCCCCTGGTGATACTTGGAGCAAAGTTTCATGTTGTGTTGAGCCTTCTTAGTGTTTTAAAAATAGTGATTTTGACATTCACAAAAAGACCCTAGGTTGCATTTTGGCGAGAGTTACGCTTTAATGTCATCGACTGTCGTTTTGTGCTCTTCTTTTTTTAAAGTCTTGGTTCAGGCACCGTTTAGGCACTGCCATTGTTTTTTAACAGTATCATAAAAACCCAAACGGTCCCAGCCTCTTCCTGTCCAGCTGGCCTCTCTAGCAGTTGTTCAGCTAGGGTTAGGGTTAGGAAAGTACTGGAAAGTAACTGTATTATTCTTGCACTGTTTAACAATATTCCTGTTGTGTTTTATAATTGTTTTTCTATAAAAAATGTACTGTATGAACAGGTTTTAGATTGTGGGTTATTTATAATGTGATAGTTACTGAGTGTGACTGTTAGCTGGACTACTTGTTTTGGGGAAATGTGCGTGTGTGTGTGTGTGTGTGTATATTTGTGGGTGTACACGTATGTATGTGGGCGTGGATAAGTGTATTGCCTATTTTAGATTTATTTATTTTGTTAGGACAATGCACATTAATCAACATTTCTGCAAATGCACCAGTGTTAGCCAGACGGCTAATTTTCAACTGAAGTCCTAGTTACCCAGCATGCATGTCTATGGTGGGGGGAAAAAACAACCAAACGGCCCTGCCTTGTTGTTTGATGCCCGCTGTGTGTTGTTGTTCGGAGGTTTGATCCCTGCTGCGTGTTTTTTTCCCGCTGCAGCTGACGGTGCGTTTGGTGCCCAGCTCGAAGCGTTGGCAGGAGATCTCCGCCCGAAGGATGGAGCTGATCCAGAAGCTGATAGACGAGCAGCTCCGTAAAAATAGCGACTACATCTTCTGTCTGGACGTGGACTCGAAGTTCCACGACCGCTGGGGGACCGAGTCGCTGGGTGGACTGGTCGCCGTCATACATCCAGGTGAGCCGTTTTTTGTATATTTTTTTCATATTTCATATTTCATTATTTATATTTTTTTTGTTTCACATATTTTATACATTGATATTGTTATGTTTTTATATACAGTTGCTTGCATAAGTGTACACACCCATGCTAAAGTTGACTAAAAAGAGGAATAAAAAAACATCTTTTGGAAATTGATCTTAATGCCAACATTTAAGGACACAAATTTTCTTTGTGAATGAATAATGTATCGTAAATAAATACATGTTCTTCCTTAAAATACAGGGGACATAAGTCAGTACACCCCTATGTTAAATTCCCTTAGAGGAAGGCAGACTTTTATTTTTAAAGGCCAGTTATTTCATGGATCCAGGATACTATGCATCCTGATAAAGTTCCCTTGGCCCCCACATCATCACATACCCTTCATCATACCCCACATCATCACATACGATTCACCATACCCCCACATCATCACATACCCTTCACCATACCCCCACATCATCACATACCCTTCACCATACCCCACATCATCACATACCCTTCATCATACCCCACATCATCACATACGATTCACCATACCCCCACATCATCACATACCCTTCACCATACCCCCACATCATCACATACCCTTCACCATACCCCACATCATCACATACCCTTCATCATACCCCACATCATCACATACGATTCACCATACCCCCACATCATCACATACCCTTCACCATACCCCACATCATCACATACCCTTCACCATACCCCCACATCATCACATACCCTTCACCATACCCCACATCATCACATACCCTTCACCATACCCCCACATCATCACATACCCTTCACCATACCCCACATCATCACATACCCTTCACCATACCCCCACATCATCACATACCCTTCACCATACCCCACATCATCACATACCCTTCACCATACCCCACATCATCACATACCCTTCACCATACCCCCACATCATCACATACCCTTCACCATACCCCACATCATCACATACCCTTCACCATACCCCACATCATCACATACCCTTCACCATACCCCACATCATCACATACCCTTCACCATACCCCACATCATCACATACCCTTCACCATACCCCACATCATCACATACCCTTCACCATACCCCCACATCATCACATACCCTTCACCATACCCCACATCATCACATACCCTTCACCATACCCCACATCATCACATACCCTTCACCATACCCCCACATCATCACATACCCTTCACCATACCCCACATCATCACATACCCTTCACCATACCCCACATCATCACATACCCTTCACCATACCCCCACATCATCACATACCCTTCACCATACCCCCACATCATCACATACCCTTCACCATACCCCCACATCATCACATACCCTTCACCATACCCCACATCATCACATACCCTTCACCATACCCCCACATCATCACATACCCTTCACCATACCCCACATCATCACATACCCTTCACCATACCCCACATCATCACATACCCTTCACCATACCCCCACATCATCACATACCCTTCACCATACCCCACATCATCACATACCCTTCACCATACCCCACATCATCACATACCCTTCACCATACCCCACATCATCACATACCCTTCACCATACCCCACATCATCACATACCCTTCACCATACCCCACATCATCACATACCCTTCACCATACCCCCACATCATCACATACCCTTCACCATACCCCACATCATCACATACCCTTCACCATACCCCCACATCATCACATACCCTTCACCATACCCCCACATCATCACATACCCTTCACCATACCCCACATCATCACATACCCTTCACCATACCCCCACATCATCACATACCCTTCACCATACCCCACATCATCACATAGCCTTCACCATACCTAGAGATTAACATGGTTTTATGTCAGTTAGCCTAATAGCTGGTCTGATTTACATTGAGAGATGATCTTATGGAAAGTACCCCCATGCCAATCGTGAGATATGTGTAAACTTATGCAAGCCACTGTATGTTCTTTATAATTGTTTTATTTAAAAAAAAATGTAGTTTACATTCGTGTGTTTTTTATATATATTATATCCATTTCGTTGTGACTTGTATATTCAGGTTACTACCTGGACAATCGCAGCAAGTTCCCATACGAGCGTCGGTCGGCGTCCAAAGCCTATGTGGCTGACGGCGAGGGCGACTTCTACTATTGCGGGGGTGCGTTCGGAGGCATCCTGGAGGAAGTTTACCTGCTCGCCAGCACCTGCCGCTTCAATTTCGAGGAGGACGCCAAGAACGGCATCGAGGCCGCCTGGCAGGAAGAGAGTCACCTCAACAGGTAGGACAGGTTCTATTATTCAGTTATAGCTTCATGTTATTATTTCATTTATTTAACTGACTGTACTTCCTGTCTCCTGACTGTACTTCCTGTCTCCTGTGTGTTCAGGTACATGTGGATCAATAAACCCAGCAAGGTTTTGTCTCCGGAGTATCTTTGGCAGGACTTCAAAGCCAGAAACCCCGAAGTTAAAACCATCAGATTTTCTGGAGTTATCAAGAACTACGCTGATATCCGACCCAACGTCTGAGAGGCGGAGCAAACCAAACTGAACCAGACTAAACTGGACCGAACCGACTGACACTCACAGAGGCTGTGTGACTTCATTCTCCTTTATCTTTGCAAAGCAAGGTTTTGACGCTTTTTTCCCGCATTTTTGTGTCGTGTATTGGTCCAGACTATGAATCAACCCCAGAGTTTTCAAACCAAATGTGGGCAGCAGTGTGGACGCCAGGGGTAAACCTTTTAAAGGAAAACTTTGGTCGCAACCTGGACCAACATGTTTCTGGGTCTAAGTGACTGATGGGAACAATTATCTCTGAGTTTGGTCCAGTGCTCGACACAGACACAAATCCTTAGCTGCAGCTGCAGAATGAAGTCACACTCCCTCTGTGTGTGTGTGTGTGTGTGTGTGTGTGTTGTAGTCTCATCTTCTCTGTTCCTTGGTTTGATGGTCGGTCTGGCCGCTCATTCCTGAATTTATAAAGAGACTTGTGAAATGTAGGGCTCGGTATTGTTCAAAAACTTTAGATACCGGTACCAATACCAATACTGTTACTCCGATACCAATACTTTTTTGATTCCACTTTTATAAAAAAGAAATGACAACAGAAGTTCTTGCTTGGACAAGACGTCATCTCTTCGTCAGCGATATTGCGTGTTGATCATTCATTGCTGACAGTCAGCGTTTAAGTACGGCTGTCTCAATGTTATCATACTGACGTACAACAGCTGCAATCACCTCAGTTTCACAGTTCATTAATATTAAACGTGTCGCGTGTTGACACTGCACCAATAGGTAGCAATACGCCCGTCAAGTGTGAAGTAAACCGTATGAATGGAGAAGTTTGAGCACCGTCGCTTTATAGTTAGATAAATTCTCTGAGAATCTCTTTTATATCCAAGATAGACTGGTTTTGTAACTGAAGTTCCCCTAACCTGACTGATATCCAATCAGAAACATACTAAAATCAAAACATGGTGATTCAGAATCGATTTAGGAAACCATTGGCGATACCCAGCCCTAGTTTTAAAAGCCAGAGTTCACTTTGAGGCTTCCAGCTTTTCCTGCACTGTTGAAAACATGTTAGAGAGGCGTATTTTACTTGATATTTTAGCGTTAGCAGGATAGCTAGCATGCTAGTAATTATGTTACATAGGATTTAAGTCATTTGGCACATCGAAGAAACTGATCTTTACAAAGCTGAATATTTTAACTCTTTCCTGTAAAAATCAAATGCATCCGCTCGCTTGCCTTGTGTACGTACTGCGTCATGGCATTGTTTACCTGGCGGTAACTTTATCTGTTGATTTCTGTTTCACATCGCCGTGCTGAGGGCGCAGACAAAGGGAAAACAGGCTCTCTGTCTGTGTGCTGCTTCTCAACCTTTCACTCTAAAACTCAGGCTGTCCATTTCCCTCCTGCGTTTCACCGACGACCCGAAGCTTCTTTTCTCTTAACGTCTATCTTCTTACAGCCAATGCACTCTTGAACCACTCCTCCATCCGGCCGTATCCGAGGTTTATTCCTACCCTCTAATAGAAATGTTTTGCATAAGTTTTCGTGCGATATCATATGAACCTGTTCATGAGAATGCATTTTTATTTAATAAAAAGGTTGCTGTTTAAAACTGTTTTAGTTTTAGGCAGGAAAATACTTAAGGTGAGTAAAACATCAGGGATCGGCTTAAAATGAGTAACGGGAAACCAGTGTTCGAGACTGCACACAATGCCACTTGTTGAAGGTCTGTCCCCCTCTCCCTGCCCCCCTTAACACACACTCTCAACATCAATGTAGGTGACAGAAGAAGAAGCTCTGGCTCTCTGGCACTGGTCTGGTCAACCCCTCAAAGTCTCCGTCTCAACCCCTCAAAGTCTCCGTCTCAACCCCGCAAAGTCTCCGTCTCAACCCCGCAAAGTCTCCGTCTCAACCCCGCAAAGTCTCCGTCTCAACCCCGCAAAGTCTTGGTGTCGATACACTCTGTTCTCGGTGATGACTTGGTGTTTAGGTGGTCTAAACTACTAAAATGAGCACATAACTGCGTCATGGATGTAAATCACATCAAATGTCAAAGCTGGTTAATTTCCAAAAGTAAATGTTGGATTTACACGAGAGTTGGGACATCAAACGGGACATGAACCCCGGTCTCCTGGGGGACGTCCTGTGTTTGTTTGTCCACCCCCCAACCTGCCTCCTTACGTTTGGTGGTCTTATACTTCCTCACCTTACTTCCTGCTTTGCTCCCGTCAGAACTACTACGGCACTAGAGGGCGCCGCCACTACAAACCTAAATATAAGTCAGAATGATGCTGGAACAAACAGGTTGGGGGGTTCAGGGGAGGACAGACTCAACTCTGCTTATTTAAACACTCCGGGTAAGAAAAGTTTCAGGTTAGGCTGTTTCCCTTGTTTTCAGTCTTTATGCTAAGCTAAGTAGCTGCTATTTTAAACTTTCCCTTTTAATTACTGTGAAGATGTTGGATGAACTCTGCAGGACTGTTGTTGTTGTTTTGTCTATAATTTGCCCAACATGATGATAATGCTTAATTTAAGGGCTGTGACTGTCTGTCTTCCTCTCAGATGTTTGTGTTCCAATACCGAAATAAAATAATCCTTGGTTTCAGATTTCCAACTATTGATTCTGTTTCTGTAAAGTTGATAGAAATGAAGTCAAATGTTGTGATATGTGAAGGCATAACATTCAAACTAAATCATCAGAAACGTAGCAGTGTGGATGTAGCCTGAAACTCAGACATTTAGCAAAAGAAACCTTCAAATAATCTTCAAAAGAAAATGTCAAAACAATCAGAAAAACAGAAGTAGAAATATCATCTTCCCATATATTTGTACATTGACTTTTTTTTAAAGTTTTGGCCGTTTTTCTTCGGCATTGTTGTGGCTGCTATTGAGGTTTTGTCACTTTTTTCAAAGGTTTTTTATGCTTTTTTTGCATTATTGATGCAGACTGCAAAACAACCTGCTCTGCAGCAGTGAGAGAGAGCGGTGCAGTACAACAACAATATGGTGTTTTTTGAAAATTAAACCATGTAAACCTATTCTGGTACAACCTTAAAATACAATTATGAACCTGAAAATGAGCAGAATATGGCTGCTTTAAAGCCAAACTCTTTCCAAATGTCTGTGTTTTAGGGGCTGGGAAACAGCAGCAGGAGATATTCATTTCTAAACCAAAAGCCTTAACCAGCTCTGAAAACAAAGGTCTTTTGGTTTGTCAACCTGCTTTTTGAATGCAACCAAGTATTTGTAGCAAAGCAAGCGGCTTGGAAATGAGTTTGAGATTCGAGAGATGATGATGATGATGATGAACATTGTGAGGACTCGTCTACGTTCTGGGTAGTGACTCGTCAAAATCAAATGCTTCATGTTGTTATTGGGGAGACACATGCAGACCTTATTAAAGAAACAGGATTATTATTACAAGGCTTTACTGTAGAAACGTTTAACACATCTGTTCTTCTGTGATTGTTTGACAGCGAGCAGGAAAGCTACATGTACTTAGATTTATTATAATGTGTAATTAACTATACAGTAAAAGGAACAGCTTTAGCCTCTACGGCTCATTTCCAGCTGCTGTCCCCGGCCAGCTGACAGTAAGCATCCTAAAATACAATGCAGGCACAGATGATGACAAAGGCTTTACAGCAGTCCATGCAGACAAGACACAGGAGACAGGAGAGGAGACAAGAGAGGAGACGAGAGAGAGAGGAGACAGGAGAGGAGGTTTTTGGTTTTCAAAGTCCCTTTATTGGACCATTTTCAGATAAGATTCACAATCACAGAAAGCAACATACACAAAACAAGACAAAAGCAACAAAGACTGAACAAAAAAAAATTGAAACAAAATACTATGAATACAAACTTTTTCCAATCAAAAACTAACCACCAACTCCCCATCCTCCCCCACAGAGCATAACACTCCCCTTACAGCCCACAGACGACTGAAAACCAGCAGATTGTCCATCATCTGGTAGTAAGCATGTTCAATCCTCAATCGAGCCTTGACCAGTCCTTCCAGCACCGGCACTGGCTCTACACTACGAGAGACAGAGGAGACGAGAGAGAGGAGACAGAAAAGAGGAGACAGGAGAGAGGAGACAAGAGAGAGGAGACATGAGAGAGGAGAGAGAGGAGACAGGAGAGAGGAGACATGAGAGAGGAGACAGAAGAGAGGAGACAGGAGAGAGGAGACAGAAGAGAGGAGAGAGGAGACATGAGAGAGGAGACAGAAGAGAGGAGAGAGGAGAGAGAAGACAAGAGAGAGGAGAGAGAAGAGAGGAGACAGGAGAGAGGAGACAGAAGAGAGGAGACATGAGAGAGGAGACAGGAGAGAGGAGACAGAAGAGAGGAGAGAGGAGACATGAGGGAGGAGACGAGAGAGAGAGGAGACGAGAGGAGACGAGAGAGAGAAGACAGGAGAGAGGAGACGAGAGAGAGGAGACAGAAGAGAGGAGACGAGAGGAGACGAGAGAGAGGAGACAGGAGAGAGGAGACGAGAGAGAGGAGACAGGAGAGAGGAGACAAGAGAGAGGAGACGAGAGAGGAGACAGAAGAGAGGAGACATGAGAGAGGAGACAGGAGAGAGGAGACAGGAGAGAGGAGATGAGAAAGAGGAGACAGAAGAGAGGAGACATGAGAGAGGAGACAGGAGAGAGGAGACGAGAGAGAGGAGACATGAGAGAGGAGACAGGAGAGAGGAGACAGGAGAGAGGAGACAGGAGAGAGGAGACAGGAGAGAGGAGACAGGAGAGAGGAGACAGGAGAGAGGAGACATGAGAGAGGAGACAGGAGACAGGAGAGAGGAGACATGAGAGAGGAGACAGGAGAGAGGAGACAGGAGAGAGGAGACATGAGAGAGGAGACAGGAGAGAGGAGACAGGAGAGAGGAGAGAGGAGACAAGAGAGAGGAGACAGGAGAGAGGAGACATGAGAGAGGAGACGAGAGAGGAGACGAGAGAGAGGAGACGAGAGAGAGGAGACGAGAGAGGAGACAGGAGAGAGGAGACAAGAGAGAGGAGACAGGAGAGAGGAGACAAGAGAGAGGAGACAGGAGAGAGGAGACATGAGAGAGGAGACATGAGAGAGGAGACGAGAGAGAGGAGACAGGAGAGAGGAGACAGGAGAGAGGAGACATGAGAGAGGAGACAGGAGAGAGGAGACATGAGAGAGGAGACATGAGAGAGGAGACATGAGAGAGGAGACGAGAGAGAGGAGACAGGAGAGAGGAGACATGAGAGAGGAGACAGGA
Organism: Sander lucioperca; assembly: GCF_008315115.2. NCBI lineage: Eukaryota > Metazoa > Chordata > Actinopteri > Perciformes > Percidae > Sander > Sander lucioperca. The sequence continues at coordinate 20,585,555 of NC_050193.1, forward strand.
GAGAGGAGACAGGAGAGAGGAGACAGGAGAGAGGAGACAGGAGAGAGGAGACGAGAGAGAGGAGACAGGAGAGAGGAGACATGAGAGAGGAGACAGGAGAGAGGAGACAGGAGAGAGGAGACAGGAGAGAGGAGACGAGAGAGAGGAGACAGGAGAGAGGAGACGAGAGAGAGGAGAGAGGAGACAGGAGAGAGGAGACAGGAGAGAGGAGACAGGAGAGAGGAGAGAGGAGACAAGAGAGAGGAGACAGGAGAGAGGAGAGAGGAGACAAGAGAGAGGAGACAGGAGAGAGGAGACAGAAGAGAGGAGACAGGAAAGAGGAGAGAGGAGACGAGAGAGAGGAGACAGGAGAGAGGAGACGAGAGAGGAGACAGAAGAGAGGAGACAGGAGAGAGGAGACGAGAGGAGACAAGAGAGAGAGGAGACAGAAGAGAGGAGACAGAAGAGAGGAGAGAGGAGACAGAAGAGAGGAGACATGAGAGAGGAGACAAGAGAGAGGAGACAGGAGACAGAAGAGAGGAGACATGAGAGAGGAGACAGGAGAGAGGAGACGAGAGAGAGGAGACAGGAGAGAGGAGACAGGAGAGAGGAGACAGGAGAGAGGAGACAGGAGAGAGGAGACAAGAGAGAGGAGACAGAAGAGAGGAGACAGGAGAGAGGAGACAAGAGAGAGGAGACAGGAGAGAGGAGACAGAAGAGAGGAGAGAGGAGACATGAGAGAGGAGACATGAGAGAGGAGACAGGAGAGAGGAGACAGGAGAGAGGAGAGAGGAGACAAGAGAGAGGAGACAGAAGAGAGGAGAGAGGAGAGAGGAGACAAGAGAGAGGAGACAGGAGAGAGGAGACATGAGAGAGGAGACAGAAGAGAGGAGACAAGAGAGAGGAGACAAGAGAGAGGAGACATGAGAGAGGAGACAGGAGAGAGGAGACAGGAGAGAGGAGACATGAGAGAGGAGACATGAGAGAGGAGACAGGAGAGAGGAGACAGGAGAGAGGAGAGAGGAGACAAGAGAGAGGAGACAGGAGAGAGGAGACAGGAGAGAGGAGACAAGAGAGAGGAGACAGGAGAGAGGAGACATGAGAGAGGAGACAGAAGAGAGGAGACATGAGAGAGGAGACAGAAGAGAGGAGAGGAGAGAGAGGAGACAGAAGAGAGGAGACAGGAGAGAGGAGACATGAGAGAGGAGACAGGAGAGAGGAGACAGAAGAGAGGAGACAGGAGAGAGGAGACAGAAGAGAGGAGACAGAAGAGAGGAGACAGGAGAGAGGAGACAAGAGAGAGGAGACGAGAGAGAGGAGACAGGAGAGAGGAGACAGGAGAGAGGAGACAGGAGAGAGGAGACAGAAGAGAGGAGACAGGAGAGAGGAGAGAGGAGACAGAGGAGAGGAGACGAGAGAGAGGAGACAGAAGAGAGGAGACAGGAGAGAGGAGACAAGAGAGAGGAGACAAGAGAGAGGAGACGAGAGAGAGGACGAGAGAGAGAGGAGACAGAGAGAGGAGACAGGAGAGAGGAGACGAGAGAGGAGACAGAGAGAGGAGACGAGAGAGAGGAGACAGAGAGAGAGGAGACAGAGAGAGGAGACAGAGAGAGGAGACAGAGAGAGGAGACAGAGAGAGGAGACAGAAGAGAGGAGACAGAAGAGAGGAGACAGGAGAGAGGAGACGAGAGAGGAGACGAGAGAGAGGAGACGAGAGAGAGGAGACAGGAGAGAGGAGACGAGAGAGGAGACAGGAGAGAGGAGACGAGAGAGAGGAGACAGGAGAGAGGAGACAAGAGAGAGGAGACAGGAGAGAGGAGACATGAGAGAGGAGACGAGAGAGAGGAGACGAGAGAGAGGAGAGAGGAGACAGGAGAGAGGAGACGAGAGAGGAGACAGGAGAGAGGAGACGAGAGAGAGGAGACAGGAGAGAGGAGACAAGAGAGAGGAGACAGGAGAGAGGAGACAGGAGAGAGGAGACATGAGAGAGGAGACAGGAGAGAGGAGACGAGAGAGGAGACAGGAGAGAGGAGACAGAAGAGAGGAGACAGAAGAGAGGAGACAGGAGAGAGGAGACAGAGAGAGGAGACAGGAGAGAGGATACGAGAGAGGAGACAGGAGAGAGGAGAGAGGAGACGAGAGAGAGGAGACATGAGAGAGGAGACAGGAGAGAGGAGACGAGAGGAGACAGGAGAGAGATGAGACAGAAGAGAGGAGAGGAGAGAGAGGAGACAGGAGAGAGGAGACAGGAGAGAGGAGACAGGAGAGAGGAGACAGAAGAGAGGAGACAGAGAGAGGAGACAGAGAGAGAGGAGACGAGAGAGGAGACAGAGAGAGGAGACAGGAGAGAGGAGAGAGGAGACAGAAGAGAGGAGACAGGAGAGAGGAGACGAGAGGAGACAAGAGAGAGAGGAGACAGGAGAGAGGAGACAGGAGAGAGGAGACGAGAGAGGAGACAGAAGAGAGGAGACAGGAGAGAGGAGACAGAAGAGAGGAGACGAGAGAGGAGACAGAAGAGAGGAGACAGGAGAGAGGAGACGAGAGAGAGGAGACAGAAGAGAGGAGACAGGAGAGAGGAGACAAGAGAGAGGAGACAGAAGAGAGGAGACATGAGAGAGGAGACAGAAGAGAGGAGACAGAGAGAGGAGACAGGAGAGAGGAGACAGAAGAGAGGAGGACAGAGAGAGGAGACAGGAGAGAGGAGACAGGAGAGAGGAGACAGAGAGAGGAGACAGGAGAGAGGAGACGAGAGGAGACAAGAGAGAGAGGAGACAGGAGAGAGGAGACAGAAGAGAGGAGACGAGAGAGGAGACAGAAGAGAGGAGACAGGAGAGAGGAGACGAGAGGAGACAAGAGAGAGAGGAGACAGAGAGAGGAGACATGAGAGAGGAGACAAGAGAGAGAGGAGACAGAAGAGAGGAGACAGGAGAGAGGAGACATGAGAGAGGAGACAAGAGAGAGGAGAGAGAGGAGACAGGAGAGAGGAGACAGGAGAGAGGAGAGGAGAGAGAGGAGACAGAAGAGAGGAGACAGGAGAGAGGAGACATGAGAGAGGAGACAGGAGAGAGGAGAAGGAGGAGAGAGGAGACAGAGAGAGAGGAGACAGGAGAGAGGAGACAGAGAGAGGAGACAGGAGAGAGGAGACAGAGAGAGGAGCAGAGAGAGAGGAGACATGAGAGAGGAGACAGGAGAGAGGAGACAGGAGAGAGGAGACAGAGAGAGGAGACAGAGAGAGGAGACAGAGAGAGAGGAGAGAGGAGAGAGGAGAGAGGAGACAGAGGAGAGGAGACAGGAGAGAGGAGACAGAAGAGAGGAGAGAGGAGACAGAAGAGAGGAGACAGGAGAGAGGAGACATGAGAGAGGAGACAGGAGAGAGGAGACGAGAGAGAGGAGACAGAAGAGAGGAGACAGGAGAGAGGAGACAGGAGAGAGGAGACAGGAGAGAGGAGAGGGGAGAGAGGAGAGAGGAGACAGAGAGAGAGGAGACAGGAGAGAGAGGAGACAGGAGAGAAGAGACAGAGAGAGGAGACGAGAGAGAGGAGACAGAGAGAGAGGGAGACAGGAGAGAGGAGACGAGAGAGAGACAGAGAGAGGAGACAGAGAGAGGAGACAGAGAGAGGAGACAGGAGAGAGGAGACAGAGAGAGGAGAAGGAGAGAGGAGACAGGAGAGAGGAGACGAGAGAGGAGACAGAGAGAGAGGAGACAGAGAGAGGAGAGAGAGAGAGGAGACAGAGAGAGGAGACAGGAGAGAGGAGACAGAGAGAGGAGAGGAGAGAGGAGACAGAGAGAGGAGCAGAGAGAGGAGACGAGAGAGGAGACAGGAGAGGAGGAGAGAGAGAGACAGAGAGAGGAGACAGGAGAGAGGAGAGAGGAGAAGAGAGAGGAGACAGGAGAGAGGAGAGAGGAGACAGAGGAGAGGAGACGAGAGAGGAGACAGAGAGAGGAGACAGGAGAGAGGAGACGAGAGAGAGGAGACAGAGAGAGGAGGAGACAGAGAGAGGAGACGAGAGAGGAGACAGAGAGAGGAGCAGGAGAGAGGAGACGAGAGGAGACAAGAGAGAGGAGACAGGAGAGAGGAGACAGAGAGAGGAGACAGGAGAGAGGAGACGAGGAGAGAGAGGAGACAGGAGAGAGGAGACGAGAGAGAGGAGACAGAGAGAGGAGACAGGAGAGAGGAGAGGAGAGGAGACAGAGAGAGGAGACAGGAAGAGAGAGAGAGGAGACAGGAGAGAGGAGACAGGAAGAGGAGACAGGAGAGAGGAGACAGGAGAGAGGAGACAGAGAGAGATGAGAGAGGAGAGAGAGACAGGAGAGAGGAGACAGAGAGAGGAGAAGGAGAGAGGAGACAGAGAGAGGAGACAGAGAGAGAGGAGACAGAGAGGGAGACAGAGAGAGGGAGACGAGAGAGGAGACGAGAGAGGAGACAGGAGAGAGGAGACGAGAGGAGACAGGAGAGAGGAGACAGAAGAGAGGAGACAGGAGAGAGGAGACAGGAGAGGAGACGAGAGAGAGGAACAGAGAGAGGAGACAAGAGAGAGAGGAGACAGAAGAGAGGAGACAGGAGAGAGGAGACAGGAGAGAGGGACGAGAGGAGACAGAGAGAGGAGACAGAGCGAGAGGAGACAGAAGGAGAGAGGAGACAGAGAGAGGAGACAGAGAGAGGAGACAGAGAGAGGAGACAGGAGAGAGGAGACAGGAGAGGGGAGACAGAGAGAGAGGAGACAGAAGAGAGGAGACGGAGAGAGGAGACAGAGAGAGGAGACGAAGAGAGGAGACAGAGAGAGGAGACATGAGACGAGGGAGACAGAGAGAGGAGACAAGAGAGGAGACAGAGAGAGGAGATGAGAGAGGAGACATGAGAGAGGAGACAGAGAGAGAGGAGACAGGAGAGAGGGAGAGAGAGAGGAGACAGAGAGAGGAGACAGAGAGAGGAGACAGGAGAGAGGAGACATGAGAGAGGAGACAGGAGAGAGGAGACAGAGAGAGGGAGACAGAGAGAGGAAGACGAGAGAGGAGACAGGAGAGAGGAGACGAGGAGAGAGGAGACAGGAGAGAGGAGAGCAGGAGACGAGCGAGGAGACAGGAGAGAGGAGAGAGGAGGAGGGGACAGGAGAGGGAGACAGAGAGAGGAGACAGGAGGAGGAGACAGAAGAGGAGACATGAGAGAGGAGACAGAGAGAGGAGACATGAGCGAGGGCAGAGAGGAGAGAGGAGGAGACGAGAGAGGAGACAGAGAGAGAGGGAGAAGAGAGAGGAGAGGAAGAGCAGAGAGAGGAGACAGAGAGAGGAGACGAGGAGAGGAGACGAGAGAGAGGAGAAGGAGAGAGGAGACAGAGAGAAGGAGACGAGAGAGGAGAGAGGAGACAGAGAGAGGAGACGAGAGCGGAGAGGAGACGAGGAGGAGAGGAGACGAGAGAGAGGAGACGAGAGAGGAGACGGAGGAGGAGACAGAGAGAGGAGACAGAGAGAGAGGAGACAGGAGCGGAGAGAGGAGACAAGAGAGAGGAGACAGGAGAGAGGAGACAGAGAGAGGAGAGAGGAGACAGAGAGAGGAGAGAGGAGAGAGGAGAGAGGAGACAGAGGAGAGGAGACGGAGAGGAGACGGAGAGAGGAGACAAGAGGGAGGAGACAGGAGAGAGGAGACAGAGAGAGGAGACAGAAGGAGAGGAGACATGAGAGAGGAGACAGAAGAGAGGAGACGAGAGAGGAGACAGAAGAGAGGAGACAGGAGAGCGGAGACATGAGAGAGCACGAGGAGAGAGGAGACAGAAGAGAGGAGACAGAGAGAGGAGACGAGACGAGACGAGAGGAGGAGTACAGATGGAGAGGAGACATGAGAGAGGAGACAGGAGAGACGGAGACAGGAGAGAGGAGGACAGAAGAGAGGAGACGGAGGAGGAGAGAGGAGACAGAGGAGAGGAGACAGAGAGCGAGGAGACCGGAAGAGAGCTGAGACAGAGAGAGACGAGAACGAGAGGAGACAAGAGAGAGAGGAGACAGAGAGGAGACAGAGAGAGAGGAGACGAGAGAGAGGACGCACGAGAGGAGACAAGAGAGAGAGGAGACATGAGAGAGGAGACAGCGATGGAGCGGAGAAGAGACGAGAGAGGAGACATGAGAGAGAGGCGACAGAGAGAGGAGACAGGAGGCGATGGAGACACGAGAGAGGAGACTGAGAGAGGCGACAGGAGCGAGGTAGACAGGAGAGAGGAGACAGGAGAGAGGAGACATGAGACGGACGAGACGAGAGAGAGGAGACGAGAGAGAGGACGAACATGAGAGAGCAGGAGAGAGAGAGAGACGAGGCGGACGAGACAGGAGACAGACGAGAGGAGACATGAGAGAGAGACCAGGTACGAGAGGAGACAGAAGAGAGGAGACTAAGGAGAGAGGCGACGCGGAGAGAGGAGACAGGAGAGAGGAGCAGGAGACAGAGAAATGAGAGAGGAGGGACAGAGAGAGAGACATGCAGATGAGGCGGACAGATGAGAGGAGACGAGAGGAGGGCACAGAGAGAGCGGAGACAGTGAGAGGATGACAGGAGAGAGGAGAGAGGAGCCAGAGAGAGAGACGAGACACGAGCCAAGAGGAGTACGAGAGAGAGGGGACAGAAGAGAGGCAGACAGGAGAGAGGAGACAGGCGAGGAGAGGAAAGACAGAAGAGCGGAGTCAGGAGACAGGAGCGAGGAGACAGAGAGAGGAGACGAGAGAGAGCCAGGAGACAGAGAGGGGAACGAGAGAGGAGACAGAGAGAGGAGACGAGGATGGAGACGAGACGGAGAGGAGACAGAGAGAGAGGAGACAGAGAGAGGAGACAGGAGAGAGGAGACAGGAGAGAGGAGACAGGAGAGAGGAGACAGAGAGAGGAGACAGGAGAGAGGAGACAGGAGAGAGGAGACAGAGAGAGGAGACAGGAGAGAGGAGACAGAGAGAGGAGACAGAGAGAGGAGACAGGAGAGAGGAGACAGAGAGAGGAGACAGGAGAGAGGAGACAGAGAGAGGAGACAGAGAGAGGAGACAGGAGAGAGGAGACAGAGAGAGAGGAGACAGAGAGAGGAGACAGAGAGAGGAGACAGGAGAGAGGAGACAGAGAGAGGAGACAGGAGAGAGGAGACAGAGAGAGAGGAGACAGAGAGAGGAGACAGAGAGAGGAGAGAGGAGACAGAGAGAGGAGACAGAGAGAGGAGACAGGAGAGAGAGAGGAGACAGGAGAGAGGAGAGAGGAGACAGAGAGAGGAGACAGAGAGAGGAGACAGAGAGAGGAGACAGAGAGAGGAGACAGGAGAGAGGAGACAGAGAGAGGAGACAGAGAGAGGAGACAGAGAGAGGAGAGAGAGGAGAGAGGAGACAGAGAGAGGAGACAGGAGAGAGGAGACAGAGAGAGGAGACAGGAGAGAGGAGACAGAGGAGAGGAGACGAGAGAGAGGAGACAGGAGAGAGGAGAGAGGAGACAGAAGAGAGGAGACAGGAGAGAGGAGACAAGAGAGAGGAGACAGAAGAGAGGAGACAGGAGAGAGGAGACAGAAGAGAGGAGACAGGAGAGAGGAGACATGAGAGAGGAGACAGGAGAGAGGAGACAGAAGAGAGGAGACAGGAGAGAGGAGACAGAAGAGAGGAGACAGGAGAGAGGAGACAGAAGAGAGGAGACAGAAGAGAGGAGACAGGAGAGAGGAGACAGGAGAGAGGAGACAGAAGAGAGGAGACAGGAGAGAGGAGAGAGGAGACAGAGGAGAGGAGACGAGAGAGAGGAGACAGAAGAGAGGAGACAGAAGAGAGGAGACAGGAGAGAGGAGACAAGAGAGAGGAGACGAGAGAGAGGAGACAGAAGAGAGGAGACAGGAGAGAGGAGACAGGAGAGAGGAGACAGAAGAGAGGAGACAGGAGAGAGGAGACAGAGAGAGGAGACGAGAGAGAGGAGACAGGAGAGAGGAGCAGGAGGAAGAGAGGACGCAAGAGGAGAGAGGAGAGAGGAGACAGGAGAGAGGAGACATGAGAGAGGAGACAAGAGAGAGGAGACGAGAGAGAGGAGACAGAAGAGAGGAGAGAGGAGAGAGGAGACATGAGAGAGGAGACGAGAGAGGAGACGAGAGAGAGGAGACGAGAGAGAGGAGACATGAGAGAGGAGACGAGAGAGGAGACAGGAGAGAGGAGACAAGAGAGAGGAGACAGGAGAGGAGAGAGGAGACAAGAGAGAGGAGACAGGAGAGAGGAGACAGGAGAGAGGAGACGAGAGAGAGGAGACGAGAGAGAGGAGAGAGGAGACAGGAGAGAGGAGACGAGAGAGGAGACAGGAGAGAGGAGACGAGAGAGAGGAGACAGGAGAGAGGAGACAAGAGAGAGGAGACAGGAGACAGAAGAGAGGAGACATGAGAGAGGAGACAGGAGAGAGGAGACGAGAGAGGAGACAGAAGAGAGGAGACAAGAGAGAGGAGACAGGAGAGAGGAGACATGAGAGAGGAGACATGAGAGAGGAGACGAGAGAGAGGAGACAGGAGAGAGGAGACAGGAGAGAGGAGACGAGAGAGAGGAGACAGGAGAGAGGAGACAAGAGAGAGGAGACAGGAGAGAGGAGACATGAGAGAGGAGACAGGAGAGAGGAGACGAGAGAGAGGAGACAGGAGAGAGGAGACAGAAGAGAGGAGACAGGAGAGAGGAGACAGGAGAGAGGAGACAGGAGAGAGGAGACAGGAGAGAGGAGACAGAAGAGAGGAGACAGGAGAGAGGAGACAGGAGAGAGGAGACAGGAGAGAGGAGACAGAAGAGAGGAGACAGGAGAGAGGAGACAGAAGAGAGGAGACAGGAGAGAGGAGACAGAGAGAGGAGACAGGAGAGAGGAGACAGAGAGAGGAGACAGAGAGAGGAGACAGGAGAGAGGAGACAGAGAGAGGAGACAAGAGAGAGGAGACGAGAGAGAGGAGACAGGAGAGAGGAGACAGGAGAGAGGAGACAGGAGAGAGGAGACAGAAGAGAGGAGACAGGAGAGAGGAGACAGAAGAGAGGAGACAGAAGAGAGGAGACAGGAGAGAGGAGACAAGAGAGAGGAGACAGGAGAGAGGAGACAGGAGAGAGGAGACAGGAGAGAGGAGACAAGAGAGAGGAGACAGAAGAGAGGAGACAGGAGAGAGGAGAGAGGAGACAGGAGAGAGGAGACGAGAGAGAGGAGACAGGAGAGAGGAGACAGAAGAGAGGAGACAGGAGAGAGGAGAGAGGAGACAGGAGAGAGGAGACGAGAGAGAGGAGACAGGAGAGAGGAGAGAGGAGACAGAAGAGAGGAGACAGGAGAGAGGAGACAGAAGAGAGGAGACAGGAGAGAGGAGACGAGAGAGAGGAGACAGAGAGAGGAGACAGGAGAGAGGAGACAGAGAGAGGAGACAGAGAGAGAGGAGACAGAGAGAGGAGACAGGAGAGAGGAGACAGAGAGAGGAGACAGAGAGAGAGGAGACAGAGAGAGGAGACAGGAGAGAGGAGACAGAGAGAGGAGACAGAGAGAGGAGACAGGAGAGAGGAGACGAGAGGAGACAAGAGAGAGGAGACAGAGAGAGGAGACAGGAGAGAGGAGAGAGGAGACAGGAGAGAGGAGACATGAGAGAGGAGACAAGAGAGAGGAGAGAGGAGACAGAAGAGAGGAGACAGGAGAGAGGAGACGAGAGGAGACAAGAGAGAGAGGAGACAGGAGAGAGGAGACAGAAGAGAGGAGACGAGAGAGGAGACAGAAGAGAGGAGACGAGAGGAGACAAGAGAGAGAGGAGACAGAAGAGAGGAGACAGAGAGAGGAGACAGAGAGAGGAGACAGGAGAGAGGAGAGAGGAGACAGAGAGAGGAGACAGGAGAGAGGAGACAGAGAGAGGAGACAGAGAGAGGAGACAGGAGAGAGGAGACAGAGAGAGGAGACAGAGAGAGGAGACAGAGAGAGGAGACAGGAGAGAGGAGACAGAGAGAGGAGACAGAGAGAGGAGACAAGAGAGAGGAGAGAGGAGAGAGGAGACAGGAGAGAGGAGACAGAAGAGAGGAGACAGGAGAGAGGAGACAGAAGAGAGGAGACATGAGAGAGGAGACAGAGAGAGGAGACGAGGAGACAGAGAGAGGAGACAGAGAGAGGAGACAGGAGAGAGGAGACAGAGAGAGGAGAGAGGAGACATGAGAGAGGAGACAGAAGAGAGGAGACAGGAGAGAGGAGACAAGAGAGAGGAGACAGGAGAGAGGAGACAGGAGAGAGGAGACAGGAGAGAGGAGAGAGGAGACAGGAGAGAGGAGACGAGAGAGAGGAGACAGGAGAGAGGAGACAGGAGAGAGGAGACAGTAGAGAGGAGACGAGAGAGAGGAGACAGAAGAGAGGAGACAGGAGAGAGGAGACAGAGAGAGGAGACAGGAGAGAGAGAGAGGAGACAGGAGAGAGGAGACAGAGAGAGAGGAGACAGAGAGAGGAGACAGAGAGAGGAGACAGAGAGAGGAGACAGGAGAGAGGAGACAGAGAGAGGAGACAGAGAGAGGAGACAGGAGAGAGGAGACAGAGAGAGGAGACAGAGAGAGAGGAGACAGAGAGAGGAGACAGAGAGAGAGGAGACAGGAGAGAGGAGACAGAGAGAGAGGAGACAGAGAGAGGAGACAGAGAGAGGAGACAGAGAGAGGAGACAGAGAGAGAGGAGACAGGAGAGAGGAGACAGAGAGAGGAGACAGGAGAGAGGAGACAGAGAGAGGAGACAGGAGAGAGGAGACAGAGAGAGGAGACAGGAGAGAGGAGACAGAGAGAGGAGACAGAGAGAGAGGAGACAGAGAGAGGAGACAGGAGAGAGGAGACAGGAGAGAGGAGACAGAGAGAGGAGACAGAGAGAGGAGACAGGAGAGAGGAGACAGAGAGAGGAGACAGGAGAGAGGAGACAGAGAGAGGAGACAGAGAGAGGAGACAGGAGAGAGGAGACAGGAGAGAGGAGACAGAGAGAGGAGACAGAGAGAGGAGACAGGAGAGAGGAGACAGAGAGAGGAGACAGAGAGAGGAGACAGGAGAGAGGAGACAGAGAGAGGAGACAGAGAGAGGAGACAGGAGAGAGGAGACAGGAGAGAGGAGACAGAGAGAGGAGACAGGAGAGAGGAGACAGAGAGAGGAGACAGAGAGAGGAGACAGGAGAGAGGAGACAGAGAGAGGAGACAGGAGAGAGGAGACAGAGAGAGGAGACAGGAGAGAGGAGACAGAGAGAGGAGACAGAGAGAGAGGAGACAGAGAGAGGAGACAGGAGAGAGGAGACAGAGAGAGGAGACAGGAGAGAGGAGAGAGGAGACAGAGGAGAGGAGACGAGAGAGAGGAGACAAGAGAGAGGAGAGAGGAGACAGAAGAGAGGAGACAGGAGAGAGGAGAGAGGAGACGAGAGAGAGGAGACAGGAGAGAGGAGACAGAAGAGAGGAGACGAGAGAGGAGACAGAAGAGAGGAGACAGGAGAGAGGAGACAGGAGAGAGGAGACAGAGAGAGGAGACAGGAGAGAGGAGACAGAGAGAGGAGACAGGAGAGAGGAGACAGGAGAGAGGAGACAGAGAGAGGAGACAGAGAGAGGAGACAGGAGAGAGGAGACAGAGAGAGGAGACAGAGAGAGGAGACAGGAGAGAGGAGACGGAGAGAGGAGACAGGAGAGAGGAGACAGGAGAGAGGAGACGAGAGAGGAGACAGAAGAGAGGAGACAGGAGAGAGGAGACGAGAGGAGACAAGAGAGAGAGGAGACAGAAGAGAGGAGACAGGAGAGAGGAGACAGAGAGAGGAGACAGGAGAGAGGAGACAGAAGAGAGGAGACAGGAGAGAGGAGACAGGAGAGAGGAGACAGAGAGAGGAGACAGGAGAGAGGAGACAGAAGAGAGGAGACAGAAGAGAGGAGACAGGAGAGAGGAGACAGAAGAGAGGAGNGAGAAGAGAGAGGAGACAGGAGAGAGGAGACAGAGAGAGGAGACAGAGAGAGGAGACAGAGAGAGGAGACAGAGAGAGGAGACAGAGAGAGGAGGAGAGAGGAGACAGAAGAGAGGAGACAGAGAGAGGAGACGAGAAGAGAGGAGACAGAGAGAGGAGACAGGAGAGAGGAGACAGGAGAGAGGAGACGAGAGGAGACAAGAGAGAGAGGAGACAGGAGAGAGGAGACAGGAGAGAGGAGACGAGAGAGGAGGAGACAGAGAGAGGAGACAGAGAGAGAGGAGGACGAGAGAGGAGACAAGAGAGAGAGGAGAGAGGAGAGAGGAGACAGGAGAGAGGAGACAGAGAGAGAGGAGAGGAGAGAGAGGAGAGAGAAGAGAGGAGAGAGAGAGAGGAGACGAGAGAGAGAGGAGACGAGAGAGGAGACAGGAGAGAGGAGACAGAAGAGAGGAGACAGGAGAGAGGAGAAGAGAGAGAGGAGACAGAAGAGAGGAGACAGGAGAGAGGAGACAGAAGAGAGGAGACAGGAGAGAGGAGACGAGAGGAGACAGAGAGAGGAGATGAGAGAGAGGAGACAGGAGAGAGGAGACAGAAGAGAGGAGACAGAGAGAGGAGACAGAGAGAGGGAGAGAGGGAGACAGAAGAGAGGAGACAGGAGAGAGGAGACAGAGAGAGGAGACAGAGAGAGGAGGAGACAGGAGAGAGGAGACAGAGAGAGGAGACGAGAGAGAGGAGAGAGAGAGAGAGGAGAGAGACAAGAGAGAGGAGACAGAGAGAGGAGACAGAGAGAGGAGACAGAGGAGAGAGGAGACAGAGAGAGAGGAGACAGAGAGAGGAGACGAGAGAGGAGACAGGAGAGCAGAGAGAGAGAGGAGAGAGAGAGAGGAGACAGAGAGAGGAGACAGGAGAGAGGAGACAGGAGAGAGGAGACAGAGAGAGGAGACAGGAGAGAGACAGAGAGAGGAGACAGAGAGAGGAGACAGAGAGAGGAGACAGGAGAGAGGAGACGAGAGAGGAGACAGGAGAGAGGAGACAGAAGAGAGGAGACAGAAGAGAGGAGACAGAAGAGAGGAGACAGGAGAGAGGAGACATGAGAGAGGAGACGAGAGAGAGGAGACAAGAGAGAGGAGACAGGAGAGAGGAGACAGGAGAGAGGAGAGAGAGGAGACAAGAGAGAGGAGACAGAAGAGAGGAGACAGAGAGAGAGGAGACATGAGAGAGGAGACAGGAGAGAGGAGACAGGAGAGAGAGAGAGAGGAGACAGAGAGAGGAGACAGGAGAGAGGAGACAGAGAGAGGAGACAGGAGAGAGGAGACAGAGAGAGGAGACAGGAGAGAGGAGACAGAGAGAGGAGACAGAAGGAGAGAGGAGACAGAGTGAGGAGACAGGAGAGAGGAGACAGGAGAGAGGAGACAGGAGAGAGGAGAAAAGAGAGAGGAGACAGGAGAGAGGAGACAGAAGAGAGGAGACAGGAGAGAGGAGACGAGAGAGAGAGGAGACAAGAGAGAGGAGACAAGAGAGAGGAGACATGAGAGAGGAGACAGAAGAGAGGAGACAGGAGAGAGGAGAGACAGAGAGAGGAGACAGGAGAGAGGAGACGAGAGAGAGGAGACAGGAGAGAGGAGACAGGAGAGAGGAGACAGGAGAGGAGAGAGGAGACAAGAGAGAGGAGACAGGAGAGAGGAGAGAGGAGACAAGAGAGAGGAGACAGAGAGAGGAGAGAGAGAGAAGAGAGAGGAGACAGGAGAGAGGAGACAGAAGAGAGGAGACAGGAGAGAGGAGACAGAAGAGAGGAGACAGGAGAGAGGAGACAAGAGAGAGGAGACAGAGAGAGGAGACAGGAGAGAGGAGACAGAGAGAGAGGAGACAGAGAGAGGAGACAGAGAGAGAGGAGACAGGAGAGAGGAGAGAGAGAGGAGAGAGGAGACAGGAGAGAGGAGACAGAGAGAGGAGACAGAGAGAGAGAGGAGACAGAGAGAGGAGACAGAGAGAGGAGACAGGAGAGAGGAGACGAGAGAGGAGACAGAAGAGAGGAGACAGGAGAGAGGAGACGAGAGGAGACAAGAGAGAGAGGAGACAGGAGAGAGGAGACAGAAGAGAGGAGACAGGAGAGAGGAGACAGGAGAGAGGAGACAGGAGAGAGGAGACATGAGAGAGGAGACGAGAGAGAGGAGACATGAGAGAGGAGACAGGAGAGAGGAGACGAGAGAGAGGAGACAGGAGAGAGGAGACAGAAGAGAGGAGACAGGAGAGAGGAGACAGGAGAGAGGAGACAGGAGAGAGGAGACAGGAGAGAGGAGAGAGGAGACAGAAGAGAGGAGACAGGAGAGAGGAGACAGGAGAGAGGAGACAGGAGAGAGGAGACAGGAGAGAGGAGACAGGAGAGAGGAGACGAGAGAGGAGACAGAGAGAGAGGAGACGAGAGGAGACAAGAGAGAGAGGAGACAGAAGAGAGGAGACATGAGAGAGGAGACAGGAGAGAGGAGACGAGAGAGAGGAGACAGGAGAGAGGAGACAGAGAGAGGAGACAGGAGAGAGGAGACAGGAGAGAGGAGACAGGAGAGAGGAGACAGAGAGAGGAGAGAGGAGACGAGAGAGAGGAGACAGAAGAGAGGAGACAGGAGAGAGGAGAGAGGAGACAGGAGAGAGGAGACAGAGAGAGGAGACGAGAGAGAGGAGATGAGAGAGAGGAGACAGAGAGAGGAGACAGAGAGAGGAGACAGAGAGAGGAGACAGAGAGAGGAGACAGAGAGAGGAGAGAGAGAGGAGACAGGAGAGAGGAGAGAGGAGACAGAGAGAGGAGACAGAGAGAGGAGAGAGGAGACAGGAGAGAGGAGACAAGAGAGAGGAGACAGAAGAGAGGAGACAGGAGAGAGGAGACAGAAGAGAGGAGACAGGAGAGAGGAGACAGAAGAGAGGAGACAGGAGAGAGGAGACAGAAGAGAGGAGACGAGAGAGAGGAGACAGGAGAGAGGAGACGAGAGAGAGGAGACGAGAGAGAGGAGACAGGAGAGAGGAGACAGAAGAGAGGAGACGGGAGAGAGGAGACAGAGAGAGGAGACAGAGAGAGGAGACAGGAGAGAGGAGACAGAGAGAGGAGACAGGAGAGAGGAGACAGAGAGAGGAGACAGAGAGAGGAGAGAGGAGACAGAGAGAGGAGACAGAAGAGAGGAGACAGAAGAGAGGAGACAGGAGAGAGGAGACAGGAGAGAGGAGACAGAAGAGAGGAGACAGGAGAGAGGAGACGAGAGAGAGGAGACAGGAGAGAGGAGACAGGAGAGAGGAGAGAGGAGACAAGAGAGAGGAGACAGGAGAGAGGAGAGAGGAGAGAGGAGACAGGAGAGAGGAGACAGAAGAGAGGAGACAGGAGAGAGGAGACAGGAGAGAGGAGAGAGGAGACAAGAGAGAGGAGACAGAAGAGAGGAGACAGGAGAGAGGAGACAAGAGAGAGGAGACAGGAGAGAGGAGACAGAAGAGAGGAGACAGAAGAGAGGAGACAGAAGAGAGGAGACAGGAGAGAGGAGACAGGAGAGAGGAGACATGAGAGAGGAGACAGGAGAGAGGAGACAGAAGAGAGGAGACAGGAGAGAGGAGAGAGGAGACAGGAGAGAGGAGACGAGAGAGAGGAGACAGAAGAGAGGAGACAGGAGAGAGGAGACAGGAGAGAGGAGACGAGAGAGAGGAGACAGAAGAGAGGAGACAGGAGAGAGGAGACAGGAGAGAGGAGACAGGAGAGAGGAGACAGGAGAGAGGAGACAGGAGAGAGGAGAGAGGAGACAGAGGAGAGGAGACGAGAGAGAGGAGACAGAAGAGAGGAGAGAGGAGACAGGAGAGAGGAGACAGGAGAGAGGAGAGAGGAGACAAGAGAGAGGAGACAGAAGAGAGGAGAGGAGAGAGAGGAGACAGAAGAGAGGAGACAGGAGAGAGGAGACGAGAGAGAGGAGACAGGAGAGAGGAGACAGGAGAGAGGAGACAGGAGAGAGGAGACAGAAGAGAGGAGACAGGAGAGAGGAGACAGGAGAGAGGAGACAAGAGAGAGGAGACAGGAGAGAGGAGACAGGAGAGAGGAGACAAGAGAGAGGAGACAGGAGAGAGGAGACAGAAGAGAGGAGACAGGAGAGAGGAGACAGAGAGAGGAGACAGAGAGAGGAGAGAGAGAGGAGACAGAGAGAGAGGAGAGAGGAGAGAGGAGACAAGAGAGAGGAGACAGGAGAGAGGAGACAGGAGAGAGGAGACAGGAGAGAGGAGACAAGAGAGAGAGGAGACAGGAGAGAGGAGACAGGAGAGAGGAGACATGAGAGAGGAGACGAGAGAGAGGAGACATGAGAGAGGAGACAGGAGAGAGGAGACGAGAGAGAGGAGAAAGGAGAGAGGAGACATGAGAGAGGAGACATGGGAGAGGAGACAGGAGAGAGGAGACAGGAGAGAGGAGACAGAAGAGAGGAGACAGGAGAGAGGAGACAGAAGAGAGGAGACAGGAGAGAGGAGACAGGAGAGAGGAGACAGGAGAGAGGAGACATGAGAGAGGAGACAGGAGAGAGGAGACAGGAGAGAGGAGACAAGAGAGAGGAGACAGAAGAGAGGAGACAGGAGAGAGGAGACAGGAGAGAGGAGACAGGAGAGAGGAGACAGAAGAGAGGAGAGAGGAGAGAGGAGACAGGAGAGAGGAGACAGGAGAGAGGAGACAAGAGAGAGGAGACGAGAGAGAGGAGACAGAAGAGAGGAGAGAGGAGACAGGAGAGAGGAGACGAGAGAGGAGACAGGAGAGAGGAGACAGAAGAGAGGAGACAGGAGAGAGGAGACAGAAGAGAGGAGACAGGAGAGAGGAGAGAGAGAGAGGAGAGAGAGAGGAGACAGAAGAGAGGAGACAGGAGAGAGGAGACGAGAGAGAGGAGACAGAAGAGAGGAGAGAGGAGACAGAAGAGAGGAGACAGGAGAGAGGAGACATGAGAGAGGAGACAGGAGAGAGGAGACAGAAGAGAGGAGACAGGAGAGAGGAGACAGAAGAGAGGAGACAGGAGAGAGGAGACAGGAGAGAGGAGACAGAGAGAGGAGACAGGAGAGAGGAGACGAGAGAGAGGAGACAGGAGAGAGGAGAGAGGAGAGAGGAGACAGAGAGAGAGGAGACAGAGAGAGGAGACAGAGAGAGGAGACAGAGAGAGGAGACAGAGAGAGGAGACAGGAGAGAGGAGACAGAGAGAGGAGACAGAGAGAGAGGAGACAGAGAGAGAGGAGACAGAGAGAGGAGACAGGAGAGAGGAGACAGGAGAGAGGAGACAGAGAGAGAGGAGACAGAAGAGAGGAGACAGGAGAGAGGAGACAGGAGAGAGGAGACAGGAGAGAGGAGACAGGAGAGAGGAGACAGAGAGAGGAGACGAGAGAGAGGAGACAGGAGAGAGGAGAGAGGAGACAGAAGAGAGGAGACAGGAGAGAGGAGACGAGAGAGGAGACAGGAGAGAGGAGACGAGAGAGAGGAGACAGGAGAGAGGAGACGAGAGGAGACAAGAGAGAGGAGACATGAGAGAGGAGACAGAGAGAGGAGACAGAGAGAGGAGAGAGGAGACAGAGAGAGAGGAGACAGGAGAGAGGAGACAGAAGAGAGGAGACAGGAGAGAGGAGACAGAAGAGA
>NC_050193.1:20608054-20629174 GCF_008315115.2 Sander lucioperca
GACAGAGAGAGGAGACAGAGAGAGGAGACAGGAGAGAGGAGACAGAGAGAGAGGAGACAGGAGAGAGGAGACAGAGAGAGGAGACAGGAGAGGAGACAGAGAGAGGAGACAGAGAGAGGAGACAGGAGAGAGGAGAGAGGAGACAGGAGAGAGGAGACAGAGAGAGGAGACAGAAGAGAGGAGACAGGAGAGAGGAGACAGGAGAGAGGAGACAGGAGAGAGGAGACAAGAGAGAGGAGACGAGAGAGAGGAGACAGGAGAGAGGAGACAGAAGAGAGGAGACAGAAGAGAGGAGACGAGAGAGAGGAGACAGAAGAGAGGAGACAGGAGAGAGGAGACAGGAGAGAGGAGACAGAAGAGAGGAGACAGGAGAGAGGAGACAGAGGAGAGGAGACGAGAGAGAGGAGACAGAGAGAGGAGACAGGAGAGAGGAGACGAGAGAGAGGAGACAGAGAGAGAGGAGACAGGAGAGAGGAGACAGGAGAGAGGAGACAGGAGAGAGGAGACAAGAGAGAGGAGACGAGAGAGAGGAGACAGAGAGAGAGGAGACAGGAGAGAGGAGACGAGAGAGGAGACAGAGAGAGGAGACAGGAGAGAGGAGACAGAGAGAGGAGACAGAGAGAGGAGACAGAGAGAGAGGAGACAGAGAGAGGAGACAGAGAGAGGAGACAGAGAGAGGAGACAGGAGAGAGGAGACAAGAGAGAGGAGACAGGAGAGAGGAGACAGGAGAGAGGAGACAGGAGAGAGGAGACAGAAGAGAGGAGACAAGAGAGAGGAGACAGGAGAGAGGAGACAGGAGAGAGGAGACAGAAGAGAGGAGACAGGAGAGAGGAGACAAGAGAGAGGAGACAGGAGAGAGGAGACGAGAGGAGACGAGAGAGAGGAGACAGGAGAGAGGAGACAGGAGAGAGGAGACGAGAGAGGAGACAGGAGAGAGGAGACAGAAGAGAGGAGAGAGGAGACAGGAGAGAGGAGACGAGAGGAGACGAGAGAGAGAGGAGACAGGAGAGAGGAGACAGGAGAGAGGAGACAGAAGAGAGGAGACAGGAGAGAGGAGAGAGGAGACAGAAGAGAGGAGACAGGAGAGAGGAGACGAGAGGAGACAGGAGAGAGGAGACAGGAGAGAGGAGACAGAAGAGAGGAGACAGGAGAGAGGAGACAGGAGAGAGGAGACAGGAGAGAGGAGACAGGAGAGAGGAGACAGGAGAGAGGAGACAAGAGAGAGGAGACATGAGAGAGGAGACAGGAGAGAGGAGACAGGAGAGAGGAGACAGAAGAGAGGAGACAAGAGAGAGAGGAGACAGAAGAGAGGAGACAGGAGAGAGGAGACGAGAGGAGACAAGAGAGAGGAGACAGGAGAGAGGAGACGAGAGAGGAGACAGGAGAGAGGAGACAAGAGAGAGGAGACAGGAGAGAGGAGACAAGAGAGAGGAGACAGAGAGAGGAGACAGAAGAGAGGAGACAAGAGAGAGGAGACAAGAGAGAGGAGACAGAGAGAGGAGACAGGAGAGAGGAGACAGAGAGAGGAGACAGGAGAGAGGAGACAGGAGAGAGGAGAGAGGAGAGAGGAGACAGAGGAGAGGAGACAGAGAGAGGAGACAGGAGAGAGGAGAGAGGAGACAGAAGAGAGGAGACAGGAGAGAGGAGAGAGGAGACAAGAGAGAGGAGACGAGAGAGAGGAGACAGGAGAGAGGAGACAGAGAGAGGAGACGAGAGGAGCAGGAGAGAGGAGACAGAGAGAGAGGAGACAGGAGAGAGGAGACAGAGAGAGGAGACAGGAGAGAGGAGACAGAGAGAGGAGACAGAGAGAGGAGACAGAGAGAGGAGACAGAGAGAGGAGACAGGAGAGAGGAGACAGAGAGAGGAGACAGAGAGAGGAGACAGGAGAGAGGAGACAGAGAGAGGAGACAGAGAGAGGAGACAGAGAGAGGAGACAGGAGAGAGGAGACAGAGAGAGGAGACAGAGAGAGGAGACAGAGAGAGGAGACAGAGAGAGGAGACAGAGAGAGGAGACAGAGAGAGGAGACAGAGAGAGGAGACAGGAGAGAGGAGACAGAGAGAGGAGACAGAGAGAGGAGACAGGAGAGAGGAGACAGAGAGAGGAGACAGAGAGAGAGGAGACAGAGAGAGAGGAGACAGGAGAGAGGAGACAGAGAGAGGAGACAGAGAGAGAGGAGACAGAGAGAGGAGACAGGAGAGAGGAGACAGAGAGAGGAGACAGAGAGAGGAGACAGAGAGAGGAGACAGAGAGAGGAGACAGAGAGAGGAGACAGAGAGAGGAGACAGAGAGAGAGGAGACAGAGAGAGGAGACAGGAGAGAGGAGACAGAGAGAGGAGACAGGAGAGAGGAGACAGAGAGAGAGGAGACAGAGAGAGGAGACAGGAGAGAGGAGACAGAGAGAGGAGACAGAGAGAGGAGACAGAGAGAGGAGACAGGAGAGAGGAGACAGGAGAGAGGAGACAGAGAGAGGAGACAGAGAGAGGAGACAGGAGAGAGGAGACAGAGAGAGAGGAGACAGAGAGAGGAGACAGAGAGAGGAGAGAGAGAGGAGACAGGAGAGAGGAGACAGAGAGAGAGGAGACAGAGAGAGGAGACAGAGAGAGGAGACAGGAGAGAGGAGACAGAGAGAGGAGACAGGAGAGAGGAGACAGAGAGAGGAGACAGAGAGAGGAGACAGGAGAGAGGAGACAGAGAGAGGAGACAGGAGAGAGGAGACAGGAGAGAGGAGACAGAGAGAGGAGAGAGAGGAGACAGAGAGAGGAGACATGAGAGAGGAGACAAGAGAGAGGAGACAGAAGAGAGGAGACAGGAGAGAGGAGAGAGGAGACAGGAGAGAGGAGACAGAGAGAGGAGACAGAGAGAGAGGAGACAGAGAGAGGAGACAGAGAGAGAGGAGACAGAGAGAGGAGACAGGAGAGAGGAGACAGAGAGAGGAGACAGAGAGAGGAGACAGGAGAGAGGAGACAGAGAGAGGAGACAGAGAGAGGAGACAGAGAGAGGAGACAGGAGAGAGGAGACGAGAGGAGACAAGAGAGAGAGGAGACAGGAGAGAGGAGACAGGAGAGAGGAGACAGGAGAGAGGAGACAGAAGAGAGGAGACAGGAGAGAGGAGACAGAGAGAGGAGACAGGAGAGAGGAGACAGAGAGAGAGGAGACAGAGAGAGGAGACAGAGAGAGGAGACAGGAGAGAGGAGACAGAGAGAGGAGACAGAGAGAGGAGACAGAGAGAGGAGACAGAGAGAGAGGAGACAGGAGAGAGGAGACAGAGAGAGGAGACAGAGAGAGAGGAGACAGAGAGAGAGGAGACAAGAGAGAGGAGACAGAAGAGAGGAGACAGGAGAGAGGAGACAGAAGAGAGGAGACAGGAGAGAGGAGACAGAAGAGAGGAGACAGGAGAGAGGAGACAGGAGAGAGGAGACAGGAGAGAGGAGACGAGAGAGAGGAGACAGGAGAGAGGAGACAGGAGAGAGGAGACAGGAGAGAGGAGACAGGAGAGAGGAGACAGAAGAGAGGAGACAGGAGAGAGGAGACAGGAGAGAGGAGACAGAAGAGAGGAGACAGGAGAGAGGAGACAGAAGAGAGGAGACAGGAGAGAGGAGACAGAAGAGAGGAGACAGGAGAGAGGAGACAGGAGAGAGGAGACAGAAGAGAGGAGACAGGAGAGAGGAGAGAGGAGACAGAGGAGAGGAGACAGGAGAGAGGAGACAGGAGAGAGGAGACAGGAAAGAGGAGAGAGGAGACAGAGAGAGGAGACAGGAGAGAGGAGACAGAGAGAGGAGACAGAGAGAGGAGACAGGAGAGAGGAGACAAGAGAGAGGAGACAGGAGAGAGGAGACAGGAGAGAGGAGACAGAAGAGAGGAGACAGGAGAGAGGAGACAGGAGAGAGGAGACAGAAGAGAGGAGACAGGAGAGAGGAGAGAGAGGAGACAGGAGAGAGGAGACAGGAGAGAGGAGACAGAAGAGAGGAGACAGGAGAGAGGAGACGAGAGGAGACAGGAGAGAGGAGACAAGAGAGAGGAGACAGGAGAGAGGAGACAGAGAGAGGAGACAGAGAGAGGAGACAGGAGAGAGAGAGGAGACGAGAGAGGAGACAGGAGAGAGGAGACAGGAGAGAGGAGACAGGAGAGAGGAGACAGAGAGAGGAGACAGGAGAGAGGAGACAGAGAGAGGAGACAGGAGAGAGGAGACAGAGAGAGGAGACAGGAGAGAGGAGACAGAGAGAGGAGACAGGAGAGAGGAGACAGAGAGAGGAGACAGGAGAGAGGAGACAGGAGAGAGGAGACAGGAGAGAGGAGACAGAGAGAGGAGACAGAGAGAGGAGAGAGGAGACAGAGAGAGGAGACAGAGAGAGGAGACAGAAGAGAGGAGACAGGAGAGGAGAGAGGAGACAAGAGAGAGGAGACAGGAGAGAGGAGACGAGAGAGAGGAGACAGGAGAGAGGAGACAGAGAGAGGAGACGGGAGAGAGGAGACAGAGAGAGGAGAGAGGAGAGAGGAGACAAGAGAGAGGAGACAGGAGAGAGGAGACAGGAGAGAGGAGACAGGAGAGAGGAGACGAGAGAGAGGAGACAGGAGAGAGGAGAGAGGAGACAAGAGAGAGGAGACAGGAGAGAGGAGACAGGAGAGAGGAGAGAGGAGACGAGAGAGAGGAGACAGGAGAGAGAGGAGACAGGAGAGAGGAGACAGGAGAGAGGAGACAGGAGAGAGGAGAGAGGAGACAGAAGAGAGGAGACAGAGAGAGGAGACAGAGAGAGGAGACAGGAGAGAGGAGAGAGGAGACAGAGAGAGGAGACAGAGAGAGGAGACAGAGAGAGGAGACAGAGAGAGGAGACAGGAGAGAGGAGACAGGAGAGAGGAGAGGAGAGAGAGGAGACAGAGAGAGGAGACAGGAGAGAGGAGACAGAGAGAGGAGACAGGAGAGAGGAGACAGGAGAGAGGAGACCAAGAGAGGAGACAGAGAGAGAGGAGACAGAGAGAGGAGACAGGAGAGAGGAGAGAGGAGACAGAAGAGAGGAGACAGAGAGAGGAGACAGGAGAGAGGAGAGGAGAGAGAGGAGACAGGAGAGAGGAGACATGAGAGAGGAGACAGGAGAGAGGAGACAGAAGAGAGGAGACAGGAGAGAGGAGAGAGGAGACAGGAGAGAGGAGACAGGAGAGAGGAGACAGGAGAGAGGAGACAGGAGAGAGGAGAGAGGAGACGAGAGAGAGGAGACAGGAGAGAGGAGACAGAAGAGAGGAGACGAGAGAGGAGACAGAGAGAGGAGACAGGAGAGAGGAGACGAGAGAGAGGAGACAGGAGAGAGGAGAAAGAAGAGAGGAGACAGGAGAGAGGAGACAGGAGAGAGGAGACAGAAGAGAGGAGACAGGAGAGAGGAGACAGAAGAGAGGAGACAGGAGAGAGGAGACAGGAGAGAGGAGACGAGAGAGAGGAGACAGAAGAGAGGAGACAGAGAGAGGAGACAGGAGAGAGGAGACAGGAGAGAGGAGACAGGAGAGAGGAGACAGAGAGAGGAGACAGAAGAGAGGAGACAGGAGAGAGGAGACAGAGAGAGGAGACAGGAGAGAGGAGACGAGAGGAGACAAGAGAGAGGAGACAGGAGAGAGGAGACAGGAGAGAGGAGAGAGGAGACAAGAGAGAGGAGACAGAAGAGAGGAGACAGGAGAGAGGAGACAGAAGAGATGAGACAGGAGAGAGGAGACAAGAGAGAGGAGACAGGAGAGAGGAGACAGGAGAGAGGAGAGAGGAGACATGAGAGAGGAGACGAGAGAGAGGAGACAGGAGAGAGGAGACAGAGAGAGGAGACGAGAGAGGAGAGAGGAGACAAGAGAGAGGAGACAGGAGAGAGGAGACGAGAGAGGAGACAGAGAGAGGAGACAGGAAAGAGGAGAGAGGAGACGAGAGAGAGGAGACAGGAGAGAGGAGACAGGAGAGAGGAGACGAGAGAGGAGACGAGAGAGGAGACAGAAGAGGAGACAGGAGAGAGGAGACAGAGAGAGGAGACAGAGAGAGGAGACAGAGAGAGGAGACAGGAGAGAGGAGACAGAGAGAGGAGACAGGAGAGGAGACAGAAGAGAGGAGACAAGAGAGAGGAGACAGAAGAGAGGAGACAGGAGAGAGGAGACAGTAGAGAGGAGACAAGAGAGAGGAGACAGAAGAGAGGAGACAGGAGAGAGGAGAGAGGAGACAAGAGAGAGGAGACGAGAGAGAGGAGACAGAAGAGAGGAGAGAGGAGACATGAGAGAGGAGACGAGAGAGGAGACGAGAGAGAGGAGACAGGAGAGAGGAGACAGAGAGAGGAGACAGAGAGAGGAGACAGGAGAGAGGAGACAGAGAGAGGAGACAGGAGAGAGGAGAGAGAGGAGACAGGAGAGAGGAGACAGGAGAGAGGAGACAGAAGAGAGGAGACAGGAGAGAGGAGACGAGAGGAGACAAGAGAGAGAGGAGACAGGAGAGAGGAGACAGGAGAGAGGAGACATGAGAGAGGAGACAGGAGAGAGGAGACAGAGAGAGAGGAGACAGAGAGAGGAGACAGGAGAGAGGAGACAGAGAGAGGAGACAGAGAGAGGAGACAGAGAGAGGAGACAGAGAGAGGAGACAGAGAGAGGAGACAGAGAGAGAGGAGACAGGAGAGAGGAGACAGGAGAGAGGAGACAGAGAGAGGAGACAGAGAGAGGAGACAGGAGAGAGGAGACAGAGAGAGGAGACAGGAGAGAGGAGACAGGAGAGAGGAGACAGAGAGAGGAGACAGAGAGAGGAGACAGAGAGAGGAGACAGAGAGAGGAGACAGAGAGAGGAGACAGAGAGAGGAGACAGAGAGAGGAGACAGGAGAGAGGAGACAGAGAGAGGAGACAGGAGAGAGGAGACAGGAGAGAGGAGACAGAGAGAGGAGACAGAAGAGAGGAGACAGAGAGAGGAGACATGAGAGAGGAGACGAGAGAGAGGAGACGAGAGAGAGGAGAGAGGAGACAGGAGAGAGGAGACAGGAGAGAGGAGACAGGAGAGAGGAGACAGAAGAGAGGAGACAGGAGAGAGGAGAGAGGAGACAGAAGAGAGGAGACAGGAGAGAGGAGACAGAAGAGAGGAGACGAGAGAGAGGAGACAGGAGAGAGGAGAGAGGAGACAGAGAGAGGAGACAGGAGAGAGGAGACAGAGAGAGGAGACAGAAGAGAGGAGAGAGGAGACAGAGAGAGGAGACAGAGAGAGGAGACAGGAGAGAGGAGACAGGAGAGAGGAGAGAGGAGACAAGAGAGAGGAGACAGAGAGAGGAGACAGAGAGAGGAGACAGGAGAGAGGAGACAGAGAGAGGAGACAGGAGAGAGGAGACAGAGAGAGGAGACAGGAGAGAGGAGACGAGAGAGGAGACAGGAGAGAGGAGACAGGAGAGAGGAGACAGGAGAGAGGAGACAGAAGAGAGGAGACAGGAGAGAGGAGACAGAAGAGAGGAGACAGGAGAGAGGAGACAGAAGAGAGGAGACAGGAGAGAGGAGACAGAAGAGAGGAGACAGGAGAGAGGAGACAGAGAGAGGAGACAGGAGAGAGGAGACAGAGAGAGGAGACAGAGAGAGGAGACAGAGAGAGGAGACAGAGAGAGGAGACAGAGAGAGGAGACAGGAGAGAGGAGACAGGAGAGAGGAGACAGAGAGAGGAGACAGAGAGAGGAGACAGGAGAGAGGAGACAGGAGAGAGGAGACAGAGAGAGGAGACAGGAGAGAGGAGACAGAGAGAGGAGACAGGAGAGAGGAGACAGAGAGAGGAGACAGGAGAGAGGAGACGAGAGGAGACAAGAGAGAGGAGACAGAGAGAGGAGACAGAGAGAGAGGAGAGAGGAGACAGAGAGAGGAGACAGGAGAGAGGAGACAGAGAGAGGAGACAGAGAGAGGAGACAGAGAGAGGAGACAGAGAGAGGAGACAGGAGAGAGGAGACAGAGAGAGGAGACAGAGAGAGGAGACAGGAGAGAGGAGACAGAGAGAGGAGACAGGAGAGAGGAGACAGAGAGAGGAGACAGAGAGAGGAGACAGGAGAGAGGAGACAGAGAGAGGAGACAGAGAGAGGAGACAGAGAGAGGAGACAGAGAGAGAGGAGACAGGAGAGAGGAGACAGGAGAGAGGAGACAGAGAGAGGAGACAGGAGAGAGGAGACAGAGAGAGGAGACAGGAGAGAGGAGACAGAGAGAGGAGACAGAGAGAGGAGACAGGAGAGAGGAGACAGAGAGAGGAGACAGAGAGAGGAGACAGAGAGAGGAGACAGAGAGAGAGGAGACAGGAGAGAGGAGACAGGAGAGAGGAGACAGTAGAGAGGAGACAGGAGAGAGGAGACAGAAGAGAGGAGACAGGAGAGAGGAGACAGGAGAGAGGAGACAGAAGAGAGGAGACAGGAGAGAGGAGACAGGAGAGAGGAGACAGGAGAGAGGAGACAGAGAGAGGAGACAGAGAGAGGAGACAGAGAGAGAGGAGACAGAGAGAGGAGACAGAGAGAGGAGACAGGAGAGAGGAGACAGAGAGAGGAGACAGAGAGAGAGGAGACAGAGAGAGGAGACAGGAGAGAGGAGACAGAGAGAGGAGACAGAGAGAGGAGACAGGAGAGAGGAGACAGAGAGAGGAGACAGAGAGAGAGGAGACAGAGAGAGGAGACAGGAGAGAGGAGACAGGAGAGAGGAGACAGGAGAGAGGAGAGAGGAGACAGAAGAGAGGAGACAGGAGAGAGGAGACAGGAGAGAGGAGACAGGAGAGAGGAGACAGAAGAGAGGAGACATGAGAGAGGAGACAGGAGAGAGGAGACAGGAGAGAGGAGAGAGGAGACAGAGGAGAGGAGACGAGAGAGAGGAGACAGGAGAGAGGAGACAGGAGAGAGGAGACAGGAGAGAGGAGACAGAAGAGAGGAGACGAGAGAGAGGAGACAGAAGAGAGGAGACAGGAGAGAGGAGACAGAGAGAGAGGAGACAGGAGAGAGGAGACAGAGAGAGGAGACAGGAGAGAGGAGACGAGAGAGAGGAGACAGAGAGAGGAGACAGAGAGAGGAGACAGAAGAGAGGAGACAAGAGAGAGGAGACAGGAGAGAGGAGACATGAGAGAGGAGACGAGAGAGAGGAGACAGGAGAGAGGAGACAAGAGAGAGGAGACAGGAGAGAGGAGACAGGAGAGAGGAGACAGAGAGAGGAGACAGAGAGAGGAGACAGAGAGAGGAGACAGAGAGAGGAGACAGAGAGAGGAGACAGGAGAGAGGAGACAGGAGAGAGGAGACAGAGAGAGGAGACAGAGAGAGGAGACAGAGAGAGGAGACGAGAGAGAGGAGACAGAGAGAGGAGACAGAGAGAGGAGACAGGAGAGAGGAGACAGAGAGAGAGGAGACAGAGAGAGAGGAGACAGGAGAGAGGAGACAGAGAGAGGAGACAGGAGAGAGGAGACAGAAGAGAGGAGACAGGAGAGAGGAGACAAGAGAGAGGAGACAGGAGAGAGGAGAGAGGAGACAGGAGAGAGGAGACAGGAGAGAGGAGACATGGGAGAGGAGACAGGAGAGAGGAGACGAGAGAGAGGAGAGAGGAGACAGGAGAGAGGAGACGAGAGAGGAGACAGGAGAGAGGAGACGAGAGAGGAGACAGGAGAGAGGAGACAGGAGAGAGGAGACAGAAGAGAGGAGACAGAGAGAGAGGAGACAGAGAGAGGAGAGAGGAGAGAGGAGACAGAGAGAGGAGACAGGAGAGAGGAGACAGGAGAGAGGAGACAGGAGAGAGGAGACAGGAGAGAGGAGACAGAAGAGAGGAGACAGGAGAGAGGAGACAGAAGAGAGGAGACAGGAGAGAGGAGACGAGAGAGAGGAGACAGAAGAGAGGAGAGAGGAGACAGGAGAGAGGAGACAGGAGAGAGGAGACAAGAGAGAGGAGACAAGAGAGAGAGGAGACGAGAGAGGAGACAGGAGAGAGGAGACAGAAGAGAGGAGACAGGAGAGAGGAGACGAGAGAGAGAGGAGACAGGAGAGAGGAGACAGAAGAGAGGAGACGAGAGAGGAGACAGGAGAGAGGAGACGAGAGGAGACAGGAGAGAGAGAGGAGACAGAAGAGAGGAGACAGGAGAGAGGAGACAGAGAGAGGAGACAGGAGAGAGGAGAGAGGAGACATGAGAGAGGAGACAGAGAGAGGAGACAGAGAGAGGAGACAGGAGAGAGGAGACAGAGAGAGGAGACAGGAGAGAGGAGACAGAGAGAGAGGAGACAGAGAGAGAGAGAGAGAGGAGACAGGAGAGAGGAGACAGGAGAGAGGAGACAGGAGAGAGGAGACAGAGAGAGGAGACAGAGAGAGGAGACAGGAGAGAGGAGACAGAGAGAGGAGACAGAGAGAGGAGACAGAGAGAGGAGACAGGAGAGAGGAGACAGAGAGAGGAGAGAGGAGACAGAGAGAGGAGACAGAGAGAGGAGACAGAGAGAGGAGACAGAGAGAGGAGACAGGAGAGAGGAGACAGGAGAGAGGAGACAGAGAGAGGAGACAGAGAGAGAGGAGACAGGAGAGAGGAGACAGAGAGAGGAGACAGAGAGAGAGGAGACAGGAGAGAGGAGACAGAGAGAGGAGACAGAGAGAGGAGACAGAGAGAGAGGAGACAGAGAGAGGAGACAGAGAGAGAGGAGACAGAGAGAGGAGACAGGAGAGAGGAGACAGAGAGAGGAGACAGAGAGAGAGGAGACAGAGAGAGAGGAGACAGGAGAGAGGAGACAGGAGAGAGGAGACAGAGAGAGGAGACAGGAGAGAGGAGACAGGAGAGAGGAGAGAGGAGACAAGAGAGAGGAGACAGGAGAGAGGAGACAGAGAGAGGAGACAGGAGAGAGGAGACAGAGAGAGGAGACAGAGAGAGGAGACAGAGAGAGGAGACAGGAGAGAGGAGACAGAGAGAGGAGACAGGAGAGAGGAGACAGAGAGAGGAGACAGGAGAGAGGAGACAGAGAGAGGAGACAGAGAGAGGAGACAGGAGAGAGGAGACAGGAGAGAGGAGACAGAGAGAGGAGACAGAGAGAGGAGACAGAGAGAGAGGAGACAGGAGAGAGGAGACAGAGAGAGGAGACAGAGAGAGAGGAGACAGAGAGAGGAGACAGGAGAGAGGAGACAGAGAGAGGAGACAGAGAGAGGAGACAGAGAGAGGAGACGAGAGAGAGGAGACAGGAGAGAGGAGACAGGAGAGAGGAGACAGGAAAGAGGAGAGAGGAGACAGAAGAGAGGAGACAGGAGAGAGGAGACAGAGAGAGGAGACAGAGAGAGGAGACAGAGAGAGGAGACAGAGAGAGGAGACAGAGAGAGGAGACAGAGAGAGAGGAGACAGAGAGAGGAGACAGAAGAGAGGAGACAGGAGAGAGGAGACGAGAGAGGAGACAGGAGAGAGGAGACGAGAGAGAGGAGACAGAGAGAGGAGACAGGAGAGAGGAGACAGAGAGAGAGGAGACAGGAGAGAGGAGACAGGAGAGAGGAGACAGAGAGAGGAGACAGAGAGAGAGGAGACAGAGAGAGGAGACATGAGAGAGGAGACAGAGAGAGGAGACAGAGAGAGGAGACAGGAGAGAGGAGACAAGAGAGAGGAGACAGAAGAGAGGAGACAAGAGAGAGGAGACAGGAGAGAGGAGACAGAAGAGAGGAGACAGGAGAGAGGAGACATGAGAGAGGAGACAGGAGAGAGGAGAGAGGAGACAGGAGAGAGGAGACAGAGAGAGGAGAGAGAGAGAGGAGACAGAGAGAGGAGACAGAGAGAGGAGACAGAGAGAGGAGACAGAGAGAGGAGACAGAGAGAGGAGACAGAGAGAGAGGAGACAGAGAGAGGAGACAGAGAGAGGAGACAGAGAGAGGAGACAGAGAGAGAGAGAGGAGACAGGAGAGAGGAGACAGAGAGAGGAGACAGAGAGAGGAGACAGGAGACAGAGAGAGAGGAGACATGAGAGAGGAGACAGAGAGAGGAGACAGAGAGAGGAGACAGAGAGAGGAGACAGAGAGAGGAGACAGAGAGAGGAGAGAGGAGACAGGAGAGAGGAGACAGGAGAGAGGAGACAGAGAGAGGAGACAGAGAGAGAGGAGACAGAGAGAGGAGACAGGAGAGAGGAGACAGGAGAGAGGAGACAGAGAGAGGAGACAGGAGAGAGGAGACGAGAGAGAGAGGAGACAGAGAGAGGAGACATGAAGAGAGACATAGAGGAGACATAGAGAGTAGACATAAGAGGATACAGATAGAGATAGACATGAGAGATGAGACAGATAGAAGAGACAGAGAGATGATACATGAGAGAGAGACATGAGATGAGGAGACATGAGAGAGAACAGAAGAGAGGATACTGAGAGAGAGACATGATATAGTACAGAGAGATGAGACAGATATAGTATAATAGAGATAGATAGGAGACATATAGAGGATACAGTAGAGAGAGATAGAGTACAGATAGATTATACATAGAGATGATACAAGAGAGAGACATAGATATATACATATAGTATTATACATAGATATTATACATTAGATATTATACAGTAGAGTATACATATATATTAACATATATAGAGTATGACAGTATAGATGATACATATAGATTATACATATAGAGATGATACATAATATAGTATACAGATAGATTATACGATATATATACATAATATATTATACATATATATATTATACATATATATTATACATATATATTATACATATATATTATACATTATATATTATACATATATATATTATACATATATATTATACATATATTATACATTATATATTATACATATATATATTATACATTATATATTATACATTATATATTATACATTATATATTATACATATATATTATACATTATATATTATACATTATATATTATACATATATATTATACATTATATATTATACATATATATTATACATTATATATTATACATTATATATTATACATATATATATTATACATTATATATTATACATATATATTATACATATATATATTATACATTATATATTATACATTATATATTATACATATATATTATACATATATATTATACATATATATTATACATTATATATTATACATATATATTATACATATATATTATACATTATATATTATACATATATATTATACATTATATATTATACATATATATTATACATTATATATTATACATATATATTATACATTATATATTATACATTATATATTATACATATATATTATACATATATATTATACATAATATATTATACATTATATATTATACATATATATTATACATTATATATTATACATATATATTATACATATATATTATACATATATATATATATATATTATACATTATATATTATACATATATATTATACATTATATATTATACATATATATTATACATATATATTATACATATATATTATACATTATATATTATACATATATATTATACATATATACATTATATATTATACATATATATTATACATATATATTATACATATATATTATACATTATATATTATACATATATATTATACATATATATACATTATATATTATACATATATATTATACATTATATATTATACATTATATATTATACATATATATTATACATATATATTATACATATATATTATACATATATATTATACATTATATATTATACATATATATTATACATATATATTATACATTATATATTATACATATATATTATACATTATATATTATACATATATATTATACATTATATATTATACATATATATTATACATATATATTATACATATATATTATACATTATATATTATACATATATATTATACATTATATATTATACATATATATTATACATATATATTATACATATATATTATACATTATATATTATACATATATATTATACATATATATTATACATATATATTATACATATATATTATACATAATATATTATACATATATATTATACATTATATATTATACATATATATTATACATTATATATTATACATAATATATTATACATTATATATTATACATATATATTATACATATATATTATACATATATATTATACATATATATATTATACATTATATATTATACATATATATTATACATATATATTATACATATATATTATACATATATATATTATACATTATATATTATACATATATATTATACATATATATTATACATTATATATTATACATATATATTATACATTATATATTATACATATATATTATACATTATATATTATACATATATATTATACATTATATATTATACATATATATTATACATATATATATTATACATTATATATTATACATATATATTATACATATATATTATACATATATATTATACATTATATATTATACATATATATTATACATATATATATTATACATATATATTATACATATATTATACATTATATATTATACATTATATATTATACATATATATTATACATATATATATATTATACATATATATTATACATATATATTATACATATATATTATACATATATATTATACATTATATATTATACATATATATTATACATATATATTATACATTATATATTATACATATATATTATACATATATATTATACATATATATATTATACATTATATATTATACATATATATTATACATTATATATTATACATATATATTATACATTATATATTATACATTATATATTATACATTATATATTATACATATATATTATACATATATATTATACATATATATTATACATTATATATTATACATTATATATTATACATATATATTATACATATATATTATACATATATATATTATACATTATATATTATACATATATATTATACATTATATATTATACATATATATTATACATATATATTATACATATATATTATACATATATATTATACATTATATATTATACATATATATTATACATATATATTATACATATATATTATACATATATATTATACATATATATTATACATTATATATTATACATATATATTATACATATATATTATACATATATATATTATACATATATATTATACATATATATTATACATTATATATTATACATAATATATTATACATTATATATTATACATATATATTATACATATATATTATACATTATATATTATACATATATATTATACATTATATATTATACATTATATATTATACATTATATATTATACATATATATTATACATTATATATTATACATATATATTATACATATATATTATACATATATATTATACATATATATTATACATTATATATTATATATTATACATATATATATTATACATTATATATTATACATATATATTATACATATATATTATACATTATATATTATACATATATATTATACATATATATTATACATATATATTATACATATATATTATACATTATATATTATACATATATATTATACATATATATTATACATATATATTATACATATATATTATACATTATATATTATACATTATATATTATACATATATATTATACATATATATTATACATATATATTATACATATATATTATACATATATATTATACATATATATTATACATATATATTATACATATATATTATACATATATATTATATATTATACATTATATATTATACATATATATTATACATTATATATTATACATATATATTATACATTATATATTATACATTATATATTATACATATATATTATACATATATATTATACATATATATTATATATACATATATATTATACATTATATATTATACATATATATTATACATATATATTATATATTATACATATATATTATACATATATATTATACATATATATTATACATTATATATTATACATATATATTATACATTATATATTATACATATATATTATATATTATACATATATATTATACATATATATTATACATTATATATTATACATATATATTATACATATATATTATACATTATATATTATACATATATATTATACATTATATATTATACATATATATTATACATTATATATTATACATATATATTATACATTATATATTATACATATATATTATACATATATATTATACATATATATTATACATTATATATTATACATATATATTATACTATATATATATTATACATATATATTATACATTATATATTATACATATATATTATACATATATATTATACATATATATTATACATATATATTATACATATATATTATACATATATATTATACATATATATTATACATATATATTATACATATATATTATACATTATATATTATACATATATATATTATACATATATATTATACATATATATTATACATTATATATTATACATATATATTATACATTATATATTATACATATATATTATACATTATATATTATACATTATATATTATACATATATATTATACATATATATTATATATATACATATATATTATACATATATATTATACATTATATATTATACATATATATTATACATATATATATATATATATTATACATATATATTATACATTATATATTATACATATATATTATACATATATATTATACATTATATATTATACATATATATTATACATATATATATATATTATACATTATATATTATACATATATATTATACATTATATATTATACTATATATACATATATATTATACATATATATTATACATATATATACATATATATTATACATATATATTATACATTATATATTATACATATATATTATACATATATATTATACATATAGATATATATATTATACATATATTATACATATATATTATACATATATATTATACATATATATTATACATATATATTATACATATATTATACATTATATATTATACATATATATTATACATTATATATTATACATATATTATACATTATATATTATACATTATATATTATACATATATATTATACATATATATTATACATTATATATTATACATATATATTATACATATATATTATACATTATATATTATACATATATATTATACATATATATTATACATTATATATTATACATTATATATTATACATATATTATACATATATATTATACATATATATTATACATTATATATTATACATATATATTATATATTATACATATATATTATACATATATATTATACATTATATATTATACATATATATTATACATATATATTATACATATATATTATACATTATATATTATACATATATATTATACATATATATTATACATATATATTATACATATATATTATACATATATATTATACATTATATATTATACATATATATTATACATATATATTATACATATATATTATACATATATATTATACATATATATTATACATATATATTATACATTATATATTATACATATATATTATACATTATATATTATATATTATACATATATATTATACATTATATATTATACATATATATTATACATATATATTATACATTATATATTATACATATATATTATACATTATATATTATACATTATATATTATACATTATATATTATACATTATATATTATACATATATATTATACATTATATATTATACATTATATATTATACATAATATATTATACATATATATATATATTATACATATATATTATACATTATATATTATACATATATATTATACATTATATATTATACATATATATTATACATATATATTATACATTATATATTATACATTATATATTATACATATATATTATACATTATATATTATACATATATATATTATACATTATATATTATACATATATATTATACATTATATATTATACATATATATTATACATTATATATATATATATACATATATATTATACATTATATATTATACATTATATATTATACATTATATATTATACATATATATTATACATATATATTATACATTATATATTATACATATATATTATACATATATATTATACATATATATTATACATATATATTATACATATATATTATACATATATATTATACATATATATTATACATTATATATTATACATATATATTATACATTATATATTATACATATATATTATACATTATATATTATACATATATATTATACATATATATTATACATAATATATTATACATATATATTATACATATATATTATACATATATATTATACATATATATTATATATATATACATATATATTATACATTATATATTATACATTATATATTATACATATATATTATACATTATATATTATACATATATATTATACATATATATTATACATTATATATTATACATATATATTATACATATATATTATACATATATATTATACATATATATATTATACATATATATATTATACATATATATTATACATTATATATTATACATATATATTATACATATATATTATACATATATATTATACATATATATTATACATATATATTATACATATATATTATACATATATATTATACATATATATTATACATATATATATATTATACATATATATTATACATATATATTATACATTATATATTATACATTATATATTATACATATATATTATACATTATATATTATACATATATATTATACATTATATATTATACATATATATTATACATAATATATTATATTATACATATATATTATACATTATATATTATACATATATATTATACATATATATTATACATATATATATACATATATATTATACATTATATATTATACATATATATTATACATATATATTATACATTATATATTATACATATATATTATACATATATATTATACATATATATTATACATTATATATTATACATTATATATTATACATATATATTATACATTATATATTATACATATATATTATACATTATATATTATACATATATTATACATATATATTATACATATATATATTATACATTATATATTATACATATATATACATTATATATTATACATATATATTATACATTATATATTATACATATATATACATATATATATACATTATATATTATACATATATATTATACATTAATATTATATATATACATTATATATTATACATTATATATTATACATATATATTATACATATATATTATACATATATATTATACATATATATACATATATATTATACATATATATTATACATATATATTATACATATATATTATACATATATATTATACATATATATTATACATTATATATTATACATATATATTATACATTATATATTATACATATATATTATACATATATATTATACATTATATATTATACATATATATTATACATTATATATTATACATTATATATTATACATTATATATTATACATATATATTATACATATATATTATACATTATATATTATACATATATATTATACATTATATATTATACATTATATATTATACATATATATTATACATATATATTATACATATATATTATACATTATATATTATACATATATATTATACATATATATTATACATTATATATTATACATATATATTATACATTATATATTATACATATATATTATACATTATATATTATATATTATACATATATATTATACATATATATTATACATATATATTATACATTATATATTATACATATATATTATACATATATATTATACATATATATATTATACATATATATTATACATATATATTATACATTATATATTATACATATATATATTATACATATATATATTATACATATATATTATACTTATATATATACATATATATTATACATTATATATTATACATATATATTATACATTATATATTATACATAATATATTATACATTATATATTATACATATATATTATACATTATATATTATATATTATACATATATATTATACATTATATATTATACATTATATATTATATATTATACATTATATATTATACATATATATTATACATATATATTATACATATATATTATACATTATATATTATACATATATATTATACATTATATATTATACATAATATTATACTATATATATTATACATATATATTATACATATATATTATACATTATATATTATACATATATATTATACATATATATATTATACATATATATTATACATTATATATTATACATATATATTATACATATATATTATACATTATATATTATACATTATATATTATACATTATATATTATACATTATATATTATACATATATATTATACATTATATATTATACATATATATTATACATTATATATTATATATTATACATTATATATTATACATATATATTATACATTATATATTATACATATATATATTATACATATATATTATACATATATATTATACATTATATATTATACATTATATATTATACATAATATATTATACATATATATTATACATATATATTATACATATATATTATACATAATATATTATACATATATATTATACATTATATATTATACATATATATTATACATATATATTATACATATATATTATACATATATATTATACATTATATATTATACATATATATTATACATATATATTATACATTATATATTATACATATATATTATACATTATATATTATACATTATATATTATACATTATATATTATACATATATTATACATTATATATTATACATATATATTATACATATATATTATACATTATATATTATACATATATATTATACATTATATATTATACATATATATTATACATATATATTATACATATATATTATACATATATATTATACATAATATATTATACATTATATATTATACATTATATATTATACATATATATTATACATATATATTATACTATATATATTATACATTATATATTATACATATATATTATACATTATAATTATACATTATATATTTACATTATATTTATACCCTATTAGAATGAGAATATAGATTCCTACATTCTCTACT